>NW_015392055.1:0-1151 GCF_001527695.2 Protobothrops mucrosquamatus | reverse complement strand
GAAGAAGAAGAAGAAGAAGAAGAAGAAGAAGAAGAAGAAGAAGAAGAAGAAGAAGAAGAAGAAGAAGAAGAAGAAGAAGAAGAAGAAGAAGAAGAAGAAGAAGAAGAAGAAGAAGAAGAAGAAGAAGAAGAAGAATTTACTATTTTTCTATGCCTTTTTACACTAACTATTATCTCTGTGGCTTACAAACAGCACCTTCATTGCCTTCACTATATAAATATTTAAATTAGTCACTAGTCACAAGGAGAGAGAAAAACCCCAACTTTTAAGTATTATTTCACTACTAACACAAGAGGGAGCAAAGGAGCAATTTTTAAATACTGTATTGGAAAAACTGCTAAAAAAAAACCCAACTACAACTACAAGCAACTACAACTACAAACAACTGCAAGCGAGCAAAGTTATAAACAGTAGCCAAAATATGGGTTTGTCAAAAACAGATCATGCCAAACAAATCTTATGTCATTTTTTTACAAAGTGACTAAATTAGTGGAACAGCAAAATGCAGTGGACATAGTATACTTAGACTTCAGTAATGATTCTATGATATAAATCCCTGTTAGCTTCCATGGCTGAGGATAAAATGACACTTAGATGACCACCTTAAGTTCTCAGCTTCTGCTCCCTTTTCAGACACCATATTTTAACACACTATTTTCAAAGTGGTGCATCAGAAATGGCTTAATTCCAACTCCCAAATTTCAACAGGCCCTTTATATGCATCACTGAAATCTAATCTAGAATCTAATCCCTACTTGGTAAATAATCATTCCCTGTTCCCTTCCATTTTGCCACATGGATACATAAACACTGTATCTTACCTGGGGGATTTTATAAAGATTTATGGTATCTGACATGAAGAATGAGATATCAGCACCAAATCCGCCAATAATGGCCACAATGAGATTCTCCTTGATATCACATCGATAGTTGACAACCAACTGATTGGATTGGAAGAGCAGCTCCAAAGTGGAACGATAAGTCAGCCGAGCATCAAAATAGTTGTCACAGATAAAAAATCCCAGAGTAACGTTAGACAAGAATCTTGGATTTGAGTTGATCTGTTTCACAGCAAATGCCAAACTCAGGGAATGCTGATACAATTTTAAAATGGCTCTGGAAATATAATTGAGAGATAACTGAAATACAGA
>NW_015392054.1:19149-23936 GCF_001527695.2 Protobothrops mucrosquamatus | reverse complement strand
AAGAGGGAGTCAAGCTATTCTCCAAGGCGCCTGAAGGCAGGACAAGAAGCAACGGGTGGAAACTAATCAAGGAGAGAAGCAATCTAGAACTAAGGAGAAACTTCCTGACAGTGAGAACAATTAACCAGTGGAACAACCTGCCTCCAGAAGCGGTGAATGCTCCAACACTGGAAGTTTTTAAGAAGAGACTGGACAGCCACTTGTCTGAAATGGTGTAGGGTTCCTGCCTGAGCAGGGGGTTGGACTAGATGACCTCCAAGGTCCCTTCCAACTTTATCATTATTATTATTATTATTTCTGACCAACCCTTTGGTGCCACCTGAGAGGAACAAGCTAGCTTCATGGGCTCTCTCTGGAGTATTGAGTTGGAAAGAAGCTTCTTGATGAGATGAAAAGCAAGGCCGTGCATCTTCATAGGGTTCAACCTTTTCATCATCTCTCCCCTGAAAATCAAATCTTAACCCTCGTTCCTTTCGTTGCCTAGCAAGGAAGCCTGTCCAACAGATCCTGGTGCATTCAGGATGCCAACCACAGTTAAACCAGACTGGCAGCCTTGCATTAAATAGGAACTCTCTGGGTGAGAACGATCAGGAGTAAAAAGCCAGTTCCAAGAGTTATATTCTTCTACAAACCACCATATTAAAACAAAAAACACAAAAAACCAGAGGCCAAATGCACCTGTACTTTGAAAAGCCCCTATTCAGCCAGTTAATAGCAACAGCTGGGTCCTAACACACACACACACACACACACACACACACACACCCCAAAGCCACAGGCAGCTTCTGCAACACATGTTTGGCGACGCGCACCCCTGCGACTATTTTTAAAAGGAATCTCAAAACCGTTGCAAGGCGGAACGGACGCTTGTGCGCCCTTCGCAGAATCAAAGAAACGGGACTGGTCCTTCCTGTTTGGATTTGGGGCCAGATCCAGGAGAGAGAAAAGCACAAGTCGGGGCGCGCCGATTTGTCAGATCCGAAGCATTCTCCCTTTGGGTAAATTTTAAAACCCCATACTTGGGCTATTTATAACCAGGCATGGCTTCCCCGATTCCAAAACCAGCAGAGGAATAAAACGCATTTAAAGGACAATCATTGGGTTCCTTCTCCTTAAGGCAACAGACACACACACACACACACACACACCCTCCCCTCCCGTCCAGATCTGGAGTGACTCTAAATACTGTCAAACGGAGCAAAGCTGGTCCCCTTTTTCCACCAGGGCCCTGTACCCCTTATCCGTCGCTTCCTCATTCCAGAGACACCTCTGCATGGGTTCGCCAGGCGCCCGGGGTTGAGTCACACCCAAAGCCCCCCCACACACACCTGCACCTGGCAACTTTGCAGCTGCAAAATAGGTTGGCCAGCTCCGTGAGAACTAGGCTACCGTTCGGGCTGGGCCTTGCGCCACCACCATTCCAGGAATGTGACTGTAGGCAGGCACCACCCTGCTGACACAGGCATAACCACAACTATTCAGACACCACCAGCTTTCCAGGAGAAGGAAAGCCGGGTGCTTATTGTTATTTATTTTATTTTATTTTTTTCCTTTTAAAGGGACAGGGTGCCCTCCGGCAAGGGCAGCGTGCCAAGGATCGGGCACGCTGGAGGAACCGGCTGAGATGGGGATCAGTACAAAAAAACGCTTCTGAAATTCAGCTGGGAGAGACTGAAAATTAAAACCGGGAACAGCCCGGTTTAGATTTCATCGCTTGTTGCAAACCCAAGCGGACCTTTGAAGATTGTCTCTGTAGAGTCACATCTGCGCCTCATCTTATAAGAGGGTGTGTGTGTGTGTCTTAAAGCTGGAAACCCTTATCCTACAGCGGAGGAGGTTGAGTTAGTTGAGGGCAGGATTCGAACTAAGGGCTTAAGCCCATAAGGAACAAGCCAACACTTGAACTGGGGAAGATCTTCAAACAAGCTAGATGCTTAGAGATATTCCAGGGGGGGGGGCGGGAGGGGGGAAGGATAAGAGGTTTGAACAGATATCCCTTCCAACTCTTTAAGATGCTACTGATCTAAAATAAATTATTTCTCCTGAAAGCTGCAACATGTCACGGATGATTTCATTCCGTTAAAAAGCCAAAAAGACAACGTTAGAAAAATATTATTCCCCCATTGCAATTTCCTCTCATCTCTTGGATAATATTTATTTACTTGTTTATTTGTGGAATTTACATACTGCCCATCTGGCTGTTTGGGGCAATTCTGCGCTTTCCAAAGCTTGGGATTATATGTCGGGGGGTTTTTTTGTCCATCAACAAAAGGACAGCAAGCAGAAATAACGTATTTTTATCCACCCAAATGACCTGAGAGAAAAAGGAAGTACCAGCAAGGAATTCGTCTTACCTTGAAGTAGAGGCCATTGTGTTCTTCAGATACGATAACCAGGGTAGAAGGATAGAGCACCAACCAGCGATGATGCTGTTCCTATTGGTATCAAAAAAGACCAGGTTTCAAATAAAGTAACAATCAGAGATACCCTCTGCATACCTATTACTTGTGCAAAAAAGGGATTATTTACAGTTGGTCCCATAGTCAGCCAGATGTTTAGGCTGAATTTGACATTTTTGTCCACCTATCATGTCCTTTCGAAGGACCTGAGATGAGCAAATATTGTTTAATAAGAGTATTATTATTACTATTGGTCACATATGTCAGTTGGATGTTTAGACTAGATTTGTTTATTTATGGATAACAATAGCAATAATAACAATCTACAATGAGGTAAAATAGAGGCCTAGATGGGGATTTTCTCCTCTGAAACACCAGAGCAGAATATATCCATCTACACCCAGAAGCATCATTTAGAGAGAGATGGATGGATGGATGAAAAACAGTAGTTAGGCTTCCAAGTATATATTTGGAAGTGTAACCTTGCTGTCTGTTTATCTACCATCCATCCATCCATCCATCCATCCATCCATCCATCCATCCATCCATCCATCCATCCATCCATCCATCATCTATATCAGTGTTTTTTAACCTTTTCTTCACCATGGATCCCCTTTAAATACTTTGGTGACCACAGACCATGTTCATGGACCACCAAGGCTTAACTCAACATTTAAATCATAACATAAAATCGTAACATAGGTTAGGATAGGGTAGGGTAGGGTGGGGTAGGATAGAGTAGAGTAGAGTAGAGCAGAACAATAGAGTAGAGTAGAGTAGAGTAGAGTAGAGCAATAGAATAGAATAGAATAGAATAGAATAGAATAGGAGAGGAGAGGAGAGGAGAGGAGAGGAGAGGAGAGGAGAGGAGAGGNGGACAAAGAATGCTGTGGGAAATCCCCCGGTTCTCAGAGCAATGTAGACTGAGGTTATGACAACAGAACAAGGAAAAGGAGTTCAGTTTCTGTAAAGGTGTGGGAAAACAGGCCACAATTCAGAGACAATGACAATAACAACCTCTTCATCTTTCTCTCCTTCTTCTCTCCTCTTTTTCTATCTTCTCCCTCCTCCTCCTCCTTTTCTTTCAACCCATTCTGCTTCTTCTTCCCTCTCCTCCTTTCCTATTCCTTCTCTTTTTCCTTCTCCTCCTTCCTTCTCCTTCCCCACTCCCCCCTTTTCTCCTTTTTCCTCCATCTCCCTCTCCTCCTCCTCCTCCTCCTCCTCCTCCTCCTTCCTTCCTTCTCCTTTTCTTCCTTCTAGACCAGTGATGGCGAACCTTTTAGAGACCGAGTGCCCAAACTGCAACCCAAAACCCACTTATGCATTGTCGATTGCCGGCTGGGTGTGGCCTGTTGGGTGGGTGTGGCCCATTGGGTGGGTGTGGCCCATTAGGTGGGCGTGGCTGCGGTGGTAACGGCAGACTGGGTGGGACTAAAAAGTTCAATCAATCAATTCCAACTTTGCAAGATCTTTTTTTTCCCCCCCACAAGAAGTTGAAATTGACTGATTGATTGAACCTTTTTTTTTTTTTTGCACACGGCAGCGGAGGCCTAAAGCGAAAAGGTTTTATAAAACCCAGCTGAAGGCCTAGGACTGGGGCGACGACGCGCGTGCCCACAGAGAGGGCTCTGCGTGCCACCTCTGGCACCCGTGCCATAGGTTCCCCACCACGGTTCTAGACTATTCAATATCTAAGCACCTAATCTCCAGCGATCCCTGTTGGACATCCTTGACTCCCCTCCTCCCATCGGCTGGTAGGGTACCCACACCAGAAATGACCCAGTTCAATTGTCTCTCAGCCCTCCTTGCCCACTGGGGCCATTTGCAAATGGTTCCCACTTTCAGCTCCAGGTCCCAAAGGGGCTTTTCACGAGGCAACTGGACCTTCCTTTTTTCTCTCTCTCTCTCTCTTTGAAGATGTTTCACATCCCATCCAACAAACTTCAGTTGCCTCCTGAAAAAGCTACTTTGGGACAGCCATGACCTGGAGGACGGAGGATCTCCGTAGACTTTCCGCCCCGTCAGACAGGAATGAAAACTGCCAAAGACCAAACTGGGCCCTCTGCGTAGACTTGTCTGTCCAAAGTCAAGTTCCTACAGTTGGCACCAGAGGTTTGCCAACCTGTAAGCCAGGTACATCTCTGCTGTGAATGGACAACCAAGAGCTTATAGGTTCTTGGCAGCTTATAGGCTGCCCCAAAGAAGAGGGAGTCAAGCTATTCTCCAAGGCGCCTGAAGGCAGGACAAGAAGCAACGGGTGGAAACTAATCAAGGAGAGAAGCAATCTAGAACTAAGGAGAAACTTCCTGACAGTGAGAACAATTAACCAGTGGAACAACCTGCCTCCAGAAGCGGTGAATGCTCCAACACTGGAAGTTTTTAAGAAGA
>NW_015392054.1:13222-15327 GCF_001527695.2 Protobothrops mucrosquamatus | reverse complement strand
GAAAATGGCATTTCTGTTCCTCCCAACTGAGATTCATTCACTCCCAGGGGAAGCCCCCCCCTCCCTCCCAATCCTCCTCCTATCAAGGGTGTTGCACCTGGAAAGGTAAATGCTGCAGCTTCACTTTGGAGACACACAGGATGTCGCCCAGAGACTTGCGCTGGGTGCCCTTCCATTCCTGCACGTGGGCATTTTGCATCGACCACCGCAGCTGCTCCTTGCCCGGCGCGCCCTGCGTCCAGACCCTCTGCAAGGGGAAAGCAAAACTCATCATCCCGGGCATCCGCCCCATCCTTCCCTTCTCCGGACCCCCTGCCCAGGCTGACTGGCAGGCTGGGTGCCTGCGGGTGAAAGAGGCCGCCAAAAAAACCAGCCGTGCCAGTTTCCACCTCCAGCTGAACTGGAATAGAAGCGCCTCCCCGGGGCATGTCGGGGGCAGCATCCGCCGGCAGGGCTGAGCTGTCAGAAGGCAGCCTGGAAAGGCTGATCGGTTCCGTTGCTCTCTCCTTCAAGCTCTCGTCCTCATCCCAGCAAAATGACTCACGCTGGGAGGCCGCAAGCCATAATAAATGCGGAGGAGGGCTTGAGAAGAGTTTCCCAGGACACCAGGAAAACTGGCTGGAGATTTTTAGGGAAGCCAGACCCCCAGGGGGAGGTCTGTCCATGGAAGACCCACATTTGCCTCTACAGGCCTGGAGATGGTGTTCATCTTTCCCATCAATTCCTTCCTTCCCTCCTTCCCTCTCTTCTATCCTCCTTCTCTCCCTCCTCACCGTTCCTTCCTTCCTTTCCTTCCTCCTCACCCTTCCTTCCTTCCTTCGTCCCTCCCTCCTTCCTTCCCTTCTATCCTCCCTCCCTCCTCTTTCCTTCCTTCATCCCTCCCTTCTTTCTTCCCTTCTCCTTCCCTCACTCCTCTTTCCTTCCTTCCTTCCTTTTCCCCGCCCTCCCTTCCCTTCCTCCCTCTCTCCCATTCCTTCCTTCCTCCCTCCCTCTCTCCCATTCCTTCCTCCCTCCCTCTCTTCTCATTTCTTCCCTCCCTCCCTCTTTCCCTTCCTTATCTCCCTTCTCACTTCCTCCCTCCCTCCCTCCCTCTTCTCATTCCTTTCCTTCGTTGCTCCCTCTTTCCCTTCTTTCTTCTCTCCCTTCTCCCTCCCTCCCTCTTCTCATTCCTTCCTTCCCTCCCTCCCTCTTTCCCTTCCTTCTTCTCACTCCTCCCTCCCTCCCCCTCTTTTCATTCCTTCCTTCCCTCGCTCCCTCTTTCCCTTCCTTCTTCTCTCCCTTCTCACCTTCCCTCCCTCCCTCTTGAACCTAGATTGAGGGCACACCGCCTGGCCCAACGATGCCTCCTTTTGCAGAGGGAGGCCAGCGATGGACCTGGCGCCCTCCTCGGGGCCCCCGCCCACCTCTAGATCTTCACCTGAGTCTCCAGAGGCAAATCCGGGCGCCCTCCATTTAAATCGATCTGTTTCTCCAGGTGGTAGAGCCAGTGCTTCAGTTCCGTCTGGCTGGGGCAGTAGATGGTCAGGGGCGAGAGCAGCGGGCCTGGAAGAGTAAGACAAGCATTGAGTTCATTTGCACCGTTCTGTTTCTGCACAGATTTTTTGCGGAGGGAAGATCTGACTCAGCACACACCCCGGTCGCTGGAAAAAAATATTAATTGTCCTTAGGAAGGTCACAGAAAGGGAGTCCTTGACCCTGCAACTGGAAATTAAAGATAACCGAAGCCTTTCCTATTATTATTATTATTATTATTATTATTATTAATAATAATAATAATAATAATAATAATAATAATAATAATGATAAAGTTGGAAGGGACCTTGGAGGTCATCGAGTCCAGCCCCCTGCTCAGGCAGGAAACCCTATAGTACCATTTCGGACAAATGGCTGTCCAGTCTCTTCTTAAAAACTTCCAGTGTTGGCGCATTCACCGCTTCTGGAGGCAGGTTGTTCCACTGGTTAATTGTTCTCACTGTCAGGAAGTTTCTCCTTAGTTCTAGGTTGTTTCTCTCCTTTATTATTATTATTATTATTATTATTATTATTATTATTATTATTATTATTATTATTATTATTATTATTATTATTATTATTATTATTATTAA
>NW_015392054.1:4010-12659 GCF_001527695.2 Protobothrops mucrosquamatus | reverse complement strand
TCTTCTTAAAAACTTCCAGTGTTGTCGCATTCACCGCTTCTGGAGGCAGGTTGTTCCACTGGTTAATTGTTCTCACTGTCAGGAAGTTTCTCCTTAGTTCTAGGTTGTTTCTCTCCTTTATTATTATTATTATTATTATTATTATTATTATTATTATTATTATTATTATTATTATTATTATTATTATTATTATTATTATTATTATTAATTAAAGTTGGAAGGGATCCTGGAGGTCATCTAGTCCAACCCCCTGCTCAGGCAGGAAACCCTACACCATTTCAGACAAATGGCTGTCCAGTCTCTTCTTAAAAACTTCCAGTGTTGGAGCATTCACCACTTCTGGAGGCAGGTTGTTCCACTGGTTAATCGTTCTAACTGTCAGGAAGTTTCTCCTTAGTTCCAGGTTGTTTCTCTCCTTGGTTAGTTTCCATCCGTTGCTTCTTGTCCTGCCTTCAGGCGCTTTGGAGAATAGCTTGACTCCCTCTTCTTTGGGGCAGCCCCTGTATTTTTCCCTGTATATAATTTTCCCTGTACATAGAAAACCAGCCCTTCAGGACCAAATGGAAACGCTTTTCCTGCTGAAATGCTGTGCTGTCCTTGGTTTTTGTTTTTTTCCAGAGACCATTCAAAGCTTCAGTGGACACAGTTTAAGAAAGACTCAACTTTAGATCAAAGGAATTTAGCAGAGTTAAAACAGACCTGTTATTCTATCATCCCTGAAGTTGTTTTGCCCATATCCAGCCTCGCTGTGTTGACACACCTTTTACCTTGTCTGAAGCTTCGTTTATTTTACTCACAGTGTCCAAAGCCCTTGGTTCTGCTTTGGTCCCTGTATTCAGCAAACCAGACAAGGGTGTAAAACTGAACATTTCTCACCAGACCTGTATTTTATTTCTTCAACTGGGGTGCAGTTAGCGCTGCGTTAACAGAGGGATAGAATCAAGATCACGTGAAGTGTTAATACCACTTTACAAGGCCTTGGTAAGGCCACACTTGGAATCCGGCATCCAGTTTTGGTCACCGCGATGTGAAAAAGATGCTGAGACTCTAGAAAGAGTGCAGAGAAGAGCAACAAAGATGATGAGGGGACTGGAGGCTAAAAGATATAAGGAACGGCTGCTGGAATTGGGTCTGTCTAGTTTAACGAAGAGAAGGACGAGGGGGGACATGATAGCAGTCTTCCAGTATCTCAGGGGCTGCCCCAAAGAAGAGGGAGTCAAGCTGTTCTCCAAAGCGCCTGAAGGCAGGACAAGAAGCAATGGGTGGAAACTAATCAAGGAGAGAAGCAACCTAGAACTAAGGAGAAACTTCCTGACAGTTAGAACAATTAACCAGTGGAACAACCTGCCTCCAGAAGCGGTGAATGCTCCAACACTGGAAGTTTTTAAGAAGAAACTGGGCAGCCATTTGTCCGAAATGGTATAGGGTTTCCTGCCTGAGCAGGGGGTTGTACTAGATGACCTCCGAGGTCCCTTCCAACTTTATTATTATTATTATTATTATTATTATTATTATTATTATTAGTATTAGTATTAGTATTAGTATTAGTATTAGTATTAGTATTAGTATTAGTATTATTAACATACAAGAGAAAACGGCCATACAAATTGCGGGGCAGTCCAAATTTACAGCCTGTTCTAGAATCAACTCTCTTTTCTTAAGTCATTTCTGCTCTGTACTTCCTGCCTGGATAATTAATCAATATTCAGAGAGCCTTGCATATATCTGACTTTTTTTCTCTTTTTTTTTGGAGCTGTTCTTGGGAAAAGCTATCGTTCTCCTTCAGGGTTGATCCCTGGCCAGCTTCCAAGAAGCCAGTGTCAGCTTTTTCCTAGCTGGATCACCTGTTGGTCTCCTTATCCAGCCCTGATGGTAAACATAGGAACTCTGCTGAGCGGTGCACCGGTTCCCATCAGAGGGTTCAGACCACAGCTCAAACCGTAATCATTTCCTGCCCTGCCTCTTAATCAAACAAATTAAGGGCCTGAACGATGGGGCTTGGACTGCCAAGATAAGCCCAGACCGCCACAAGCCGTCATAACAAGCCATTATCGGCAGAATGAGTACTTTGGCCTAGCGCTGCCCCTGTGTTTGGTAACAAGTGGAGAATAATTAAATGCCTTCCCTGTTTATGAGCAGAGTTGAGAGAGAAACTTTTTTCCCACGTTGTGCCAACTTGGGGAAACCGAGGCAGAGAATGGGGGGGGGGAAGTGAGATTTATTTCCCACTCGTTGCCTGTTAGAGGCACCCACAAATTGTCACTGCGGCAAAACATGACAACATGGCATCCTCCTGTTCATTTTTCTGGTGGGGCTGGCAGGCGCGTCCCTTGATAGCCCATTCAGTCTGTCTTTGATTTCCAGAAAAAAAACATTAAATATTGTTCAAATGGATTGCTTTCCCCCACTTAATGGCAAATACATTGTCACGAGGCAACGTGAGATCGGACAGCCCTTTTGTCTGAAATGCTCTATGGGGCTTCCTGCCTGAGCAGGGGGTTGGACTAGATGCCCTCCAAGGTCCCTTCCAGTTCTGTTATTCTGTTATTCTGCTTATTTGACTTGATTCCTGGGCCTCAAAATAATTCCTTCTGGAGGGTTCTCTCCCCACATGGGGACAGTTTAAAAAAAAAAAGATGGGAGCAAGGAAAAAAAGTATTAGATAACGCCACGCAACTTGGGAGCAACTCCAGAGGGCCAAAGACGGCATGTCCACACAAACCGAGGTGGGAAAATTGTGCCAGACTAAACAGCACAATTCTGGGTCACTTGCTTTGAACCGCTGGCTCAGATTTTGAATGGCAAACTGAAATGGATCACCTCAGTTTGGGTCCGGGTTTTTTACAGGCAGGGTTTATTAAGAAAGCCATCGTGGGGCGGACGGAAAGGTTGTGAACTTTCCCCCTTGCTGTCTAAAACCACACACACAACGGCCTTAAGGCCATTCTGTTGAAAAGAAAGTTTTGTTTTGTTTTCTTTTGAAATAGCCGGTAGGGCTGGGGATGGCTTGCCTGGGTTCCAAAGGGCGATGCTATCTCAAACCAGAGAAAAATATTTCCTCTTCACACACACACACACACACACACACACACACACACACACACAGAGAGAGAAAGAGAGAGAGAGAGAGAGAGGAGGGGGGAGGGAGGGAGGGAGGGAAGGAGGTTGTCAATCTGAGAATTCAGTCTTTTTGTTTTGAACTGTCTCACCCCCCTCCCCAAATGGAAGGCGTAAAAGAGCAGAAAAAAGCAGAGAAGAGCAGCAAAGATGATCAGGGGACTGGTGGCTAAAACATAAGGAACGGTTGCTGGAATTGGGGATGTCTTCATAGCAGTCTTCCAGTATCTCAGGGGCTGCCCCAAAGAAGAGGGAGTCAAGCTATTCTCCAAAGCCCCTGAAGGCTGGACAAGAAGTAACGGATGGAAACTAATCTGCTGCTGGAATTGGGTATGTCTAGTTTAATGAAGAGAAGGACAAGGGGTGACATGATAGCAGTCTTCCAGTATCTCAGGGGCTGCCCCAAAGAAGAGGGAGTCAAGCTATTCTCCAAAGCGCCTGAAGGCAGGACAAGAAGCAACGGATGGAAACTAACCAAGGAGAGAAGCAACCTAGAACTAAGGAGAAACTTCCTGACAGTTAGAACAATTAACCAGTGGAACAACCTGCCTCCAGAAGCGGTGAATGCTCCAACACTGGAAGTTTTTAAAAAGAGACTGGACAGCCATTTGTCTGAAATGGTGTAGGGTTTCCTGCCTGAGCAGGGGGTTGGACCAGATGACCTCCACGATCCGTTCCAGCTCTATTCTATTCTATTCTATTCTATTCTATTCTATTCTATTCTATTCTATTCTATTCTATATCTTAAGAAGGTTATTTCTTCATCTTCATAGACACACACACACACACACACACACACACACACACACAGAGAGAGAGAGAGAGAGAGAGAGAGAGAGAGAGAGACAGAGAGAGAGAGAGCGAGAGAGAGAGAGAGAGCGAGAGAGAGCACAATTGATGATTTAAAGCTAATCTACCCTGAAGATGGTTCAAAAAGAGCACAAAATAACCTGGCCCAGAAAGATTGAGCAATAAACAGAGATAAGGAGTGGCAACAGTCCCAGTTTAGAGTTCAGGGTTTCCGGTCTTAGCCTGGATTACCCACACCCACTTTCTCAGCGCATGGGCTCGCACTCTTATCAAGCTGCACCCTGTTAAATATCGTTAACAGTCATTCAGTTTATAAAGGAGGAATAAACGAGCGGAGCAGACTCGCTGTGGATGTTAGCAAAGCAACCGATTCACTCTTACCGGCCATGGAACAAACTGCATTTCAAATTATTACTAGTGGTTTTACTCATTGCAATATATTAAGGGAAGACGCTGGCTCAGTTTGACAGCCCCATCTCTGCTTTTAAGCAGGATTTAAAACACTTGTTTCTTTTTTAAAAACTGTTATCTTCCCTGGAGGGGTTATTGTTTTGAGGTTTTACTATTGCCTTTTTGGTGTAGGTTTTAAACCCTCTTCGGAGGCTGCTTTGAGTTTACTTGTGAATGGGCAGGGCTGATAGAATTTATAAAATCCACCCGTTGGAGAAAAAACAACAACAGGTGCATCAAAAACCAGAGGATTTTTTCCTACCAGTTCTGGAAGGAATTTTGAAATTGACAAGCCCTGATGTGAAATTGACTAGAGAACGGGCAGTAAGAAGAACGGGATGGAAAAGATGCTTGGCTTCTTCCAAAGGACCCTTGAACGAGAACCTTTCCATCTTAAAACCTAAATAGAGGGCAGAGCAAATTCAGAATTTTGCTAGTCTTTTTTTTCCAGAGAGGGACTGAAGATTCTCTGTGCTTCCCCTTCTTCTGAATCATGACCCTTGGTGGAAAATGTTTCCTGGGAGAATAAGACCGACTTCTTAGTCATCCTGAGAGCAGGGCTTCTTCTGCCACTGTCAATGGGCGTGACATAGAGGACTGATAAAGATTGTGGATGCTGCTGAACACCTGTGAGCGGGTGTTTGCGTATGTGTCTTGCTGCCTACGTGCTTCTGGGCCAGATGAAAACTAAAACAACAGGTGATGCTCAGATACTTGAGGACCAATGTGGGAACCAGGTCCCATGATGAGTGGTTGAAGGACCTAAGCTTGGTTAGATGCAGAAGGGAAGGCTGCAAGAGGCAATATCTATGGGCTGTGAAGGACAGGCAACAGAATTCAGACTTATTCTGGGCTGTGAGCAACAGGAAGGAGATTCATGCCAGCCCTTTGAGGTAGTCCAGACCAGACACCAAAGCTATGAATGGCTAACACAGGTAGTCCTTGATATACAACCACAATTGAGTCCAACATTTCTGTGGCTAAGCAAGGCAGCTCATAAGTGAATTTAGCCTCATTTTATGACCTTCCTTGCCACCATTGTAAAGTGAATCACTGCAATTATTTAGTCACAATATTTGTTAAGTGAATCCGCCTTGTCAGAAGGTCACAAAACGGGATCCCATGTCCGCCAGGGACCCTGCAACCGTCCTAAGTACATGTCAGTTGCCAAGTGTCTGAATATTTTTTTTTAAAGAACATTTTATTGATTTTCTAGTTTTACATTTAAATATTTGAAAAGCAACGTGGTGGCTGAGTTGGTCAATAATTCAATAACACATATATATCTTTAGTACCAATCACAAACTATTACATTAAATATTTCCTCTCTTTTCCCCTTGGTATTTACTGTCTCATATTTAAATTAATACAATTCTTATTCTATCAATTCTTACATTTATCAATAATTGTTAATTTATACATATCCTAGTTGTTTTAACATTCAGTCTTTTTAGACAATCGACGTCCTGGTTAGGTTTTCCCCAATTTTTAGTTTCCCATTAATATTTAAATGTAACGTTTAATATTTATAATTTCCAAGTTTTAAATAACCCCAATTCCCTTTATCACAAGTGTCTGAATTTTGATCGCGTGACCCTGGGGATGCTGCAACGGTCGTAAATGTGGAAAACTACCATGTCACTTTTTTTTCCAGAGCTGCTGTGACTTCAAACGATCGCTATACAAATAGTTGTAAGTCAACCTGTATTATTTTTACTATAAGGCTACAGTAATCTTATACATCTAGTCCCCAACTGACAACCATTTGCTCAGCGACATTTCAAGGTTACAACAGCACTGGAAAAAAGGGACCTGACCAATTCTCACGCTTACGATTTTCGCAGTCAGCCCCGCGGTCAAAAGTCAGGCAATTTGCCAACCAGCATCTATTGATGATAGTTGCAGCATCCCAAGGTCCTGTAACCACCATTTGTGACTGTCCCAGCAGGCTTCCGACGAACAAAGCCGATGGGGAAAGCTGGATTGACTTAATGACTGCAAATTTCATTTAACAGCTGCTTAGCAATGGATATTCTAGCCTCAATCGTGGTCATAAGGACTACCTGAGATGCTTCCTCAAATTACCTTCCTGCTTCAGACTCAGATTTCTCTTATCTGACTGTGGTTTTTCCTGGCCCTCAAGGGTTTTTTTTGCCAGCCCTCCTTCTTTTCTCAACTGTTCTCTGAGCCTCAGCTGAGACTTTGCCCTCACCTGTAATTTGAAAAGCGTGCAGATCTTCTTGAATTCCGTTTTCATTTTCAAGTTTGGCCACCCGCAGTTCTGTCAGGGGTAGCAAACCCTGCAGGAGAAAAAAAAAGTCAGTTGTTAACCTCATCTCCCATGTCCAATCTTCTTTTATCAAGTTGATTAAGGCACTTTTCACGTCTGGATATCAAGCTACAGTTTAATGGCAATGAAAAGAACCTCAGACTTTATCTACGGGTGGATCCGACTTCTGATGAGGAGGTGTCCCACTGGCTGTTATTCAAAGCCAGCTCTAATTTTTTTTCTAAAACTGGTGGGTTCGGTGGATCGGGACCCGCCTGCACGGGGAAGCATGCAGCCAAGAGGCCGTGGAAGTGTTAAAATTTAACTTTCAAAAATACCCTTGCCAAGCGTCAACAACAGAAACATTTCATCATCCAGCCTGTGTCACTCAGTGATTCACACGCAATGAAACTGCAGCTGTTTTTCGCCCTGTCTGATCTTGGGTTACACACCTTTAAGGAGGAATTGGCAAGCGCATTTTGGAAAGAGAGATAAATTGGATCAAGATTCAAGAAGGAGGCAGACAGTAGGGGAGCAGAACCCAGCCAAATGGGGATCCAGTACTGAGAATCACCAGGATAAAAAAAAAGAGAGAGAGAAAGAAAGAGAAAGAGGAGAAACTGACTGGTTTAATAATAATAATAATAATAAAGTTGGAAGGGACCTTGGAGGTCATCGAGTCCAACCCCCTGCTCAGGCAGGAAACCCTACACCATTTCAGACAAATGGCTGTCCAGTCTCTTTTTAAAAACTTCCAGTGTTGGTGCATTCACCGCTTCTGGAGGCAGGTTGTTCCACTGGTTAATTGTTCTCACTGTCAGGAAGTTTCTCCTTAGTTCTAGGTTGCTTCTCTCCTTGATTAGTTTCCCTCCGTTGCTTCTTGTCCTGCCTTCAGGTGCTTTAATAATAGTAATAATAATAATAAAGTTGGAAGGGACCTTGGAGGTCATCTAGTCCAACCCCCTGCTCAGGCAGGAAACCCTATACCATGGCTGTCCAGTCTCTTTTTGAAAACTTCCAGTGTTGGAGCATTCACTGCTTCTGGAGGCAGGTTGTTCCACTGGTTAATTGTTCTAACTGTCAGGAAGTTTCTCCTTAGTTCTAGGTTGCTTCTCTCCTTGGTGAGTTTCCATCCGTTGTTTCTTGTCCTGCCTTCAGGCGCTTTGGAGAATAGCTTGACTCCCTCTTCTTTGGGGCAGCCCCTGAGATACTGGAACACTGCTATCTAATGGGGAAATTTCCACAATGTGCCTGGAAATGCTAAGAATGGAACGGGGAAACAGACGTCGCTGTTGTTTCTAATCACGGATAACCAAATCCTCATTTACCTGATACTTGTGTCCGTTGGGGCCAAGGGACTGAAAATACAGGAATTCTTGAAAAAGCTCCAAATAGCAGTCATTTGCTTCCTGTCAAAGAAAAGACACAGAAACCTTTTTATTCATTGGAGTCGATCTTACGCAGAATAAAGATGAACAACTGAACGGTATAACAAGCAGAAGAAACCAATGGGTAGCAAACACGCTGACCCAGAAGCCTTCAGAAGCTTCAAGCATTTGAAAGGGGTTTTTCACCTGGCAGTGCTGAAACTTAAATTTGAGTTTGGAGTAGTGGATTATTTTTCCCAGATTCCGGACCACCGTTCTCCTCCGTCCCTTCTTGAATAGGCTGGGGAACCGCTGGTCCAAGTTTTCCTTTCCATTCTCTTGGCTGGCAAAGTTCTGTACCCAAAAAGAAAAACACTCTTAGAAAAGGGAAGGAAGGGATGGAAGGAATGGAAGCAATAGAAGGAAGCAAGGAATGGAAGGAAGGAAGCAATAGAAGGAAGGGAGGGAGGGAGGGAGAGTGGGAGGGAGGGATGAGAGGTGAGAGAAGGAGGGAGGGAGGGAGGAGAAAAGAAAGGAAATGGAAGGAAGGTGGAAAGGAAGGAAGGAAGGAATGGAAGGGAGGGAGGGAGGAAAGAAGGGAGGGAGGAATAGAAGGAAGGAAGGGAGGAATAGAAG
>NW_015392054.1:0-2896 GCF_001527695.2 Protobothrops mucrosquamatus | reverse complement strand
AATTAGGGGGCTGGAGGCTAAAACATACAAAGAACGGATTGCAGGAATTGGATAGGTCTAGCCTAGTGAAAAGAAGGACTAAGGGTGACATGATAGCAGTCTTCCAGTATCTCAGGGGCTGCCCCAAAGAAGAGGGAGTCAAGCTATTCTGCAAAGCGCCTGAAGGCAGGACAAGAAGCAACGGATGGAAACTAACTAAAGAGAGAAGCAACCTAGAACTAAGGAGGAATTTCATGACAGTTAGAACAATTAATTAGAACAATTAAGCTCCTGTTTCCTGCGTCTTTTTCATCCACATGCATGTCTCATTGTCCTCTCCCCCTCGCCCCCCCCCCCGGTCCTTGATTCCAGTGAAACAGACCGGGTTGGTTTCTCCAGCCGTACCCAAAATAACCGAAAACAAACCCTCCCATAATTAGCAAGGGAAGTGCCTCTCCCAGCTGTCTTCACTCTTTTCCCATCACAAGGCCGACTTGCCCGTGGCCATGGACTAAATCCCAGCGAGCGCCAAAAATGTGCAATGATCAGGTGGCAGGCAGAAAACCACCATCTGGGTAGCACAAAGCAGTCCGAATTCACACATTCGCATGTCTTTTGGAGACAGAGCAGACATTTAGAATAAGAATAGAATAGAATAGAATAGAATAGAATAGAATAGAATAGAATAGAATAGAATAGAATAGAATAGAATAGAATAGAATAGAATATAGGAATGGAATAGAATAGAGAATAGAGAATAGAGAATAGAGAATAGAGAATAGGATAGGATAGGATAGGATAGGATAGAGAACACAACAGAACAGAACAGAACAGAACAGAACAGAACAGAATAGAATAGAAGAATAGAATAGAATAGAATAGAATAGAATAGAATAGAATAGAGTAGAACAGAAGAGAAGAATAGAATAGAATAGAATAGAATAGAATAGAATAGAATAGAATAGAATAGAATAGAATAGAATAGAATAGAATAGAATAGAGGAATGGAATGGAATAGAATAGGAATAGAGAATAGAGAATAGAGAATAGAAAATAGAGAATAGAGAATAGAGAATGGAATAGGATAGGATAGAGAACAGAACAGAATAGAAGAAATTAAGAATAGAATAGAATAGAATAGAATAGAATAGAATAGAGAACAGAACAGAACAGAAGGAATGAAGAATAGAATAGAATAGAATAGAATAGAATAGAATAGAATAGCCCACAATTCAAGTGGGTGATCGAAGTCGGATCTGACTCTTGACACGTGCATCAAGGAACAGAGATGCTCTCGATGACAAAAGCCTCTGCGCATGTTCAGAGAATTATTGCCTCGTTACAAACTCCATTCATTCCTTTCCCCGGCGCTCAATTTAGCACACCAAGCTGTCTGTCGCTGAAAGGGGATACTGTAGTAACAGGGAAGACTTTAATATTGAAAAGCCCAAAAGAAGCCTCTGTTTTTAGCACCGGGGGCTGCAAAAGCGTGCAAGCTTTTGAATGACACAGCATGCTTCGTCAAGTTTCTCCTGTCTCCACTCGGATGACACCACCCTCCCCCCCAAAAAAACCAGCAAGCAACTTTTCCATTTGGTCCACAGAAATGTGGCAGGGACAAGCAAAAGGAATCTTTCCCGTCAACCCCTCGGTGGAGATAGAAGCTGCCAGACAGCGATTAAGCTCTTCCACAAAAGGGTAATTAAGGTGCAAATGAAAAAAGAGAGATTAAGTGAGCCATTGATCAGCTGCCACTGCTGGGGAAGATAAAGTAAAATTATGCCAGCAAGTCGCAACACAACTGAACGGGAGATGCAAAATGGGGGAAACGGGGTGTTTTTCCAGACCGGGTCAATGAAATCCCTGCATGTAGAAAGTCAGCATATCGGGAAGGGGGGGGAATGAGCGAGCTTTCTACCTGCAGGGATCGGGAGAGATACCCTATCACAGCAATTCCTGCTTGCATTCTGGAGTAGCGGAGCATAGATTTATCAATCCAGGGTGACCCTGAATCAAAGTTTATCGCAGCTCCTAACATTTCAACCTGCATCACTTTTCCTCTCAGATCAGCTTCCTTGCACTTTGGAAAGCCCTCTCCCCAGATGACAGAGCCCGTCATTTTATGTCGCTAAGTGAAACGTTTGCTGAGTTAATTCTGCCCCATTTTACCACCTTTCTTGCCACAGTTGTTAAGTGAAACACTGCAGTTTTTAAGTTACTAACACGGTTGTTATTTGAATCCGGTTTTCCCTGTCAGATGGTCGCAAAAGGGGATCGCGTGACCCCGGGACACCGCAAACCGTCGTAAGTACGAGTCAAGCGTCTGAATTTTGATCACATGACCATGGGGGGTGGTGCTTCAATTATAATAAGTGGGGAAAAGGTCATAAGTCACTTTTTTTCAGTGCCATTGTGACTTCAAACAGTCATTAAGTGAACGGCTGTAAGTTGAGGACGATCTATATAGGCCCTGTTTATCTCCGTGACAGCGAATTCATAAAGATGTGATGGTAATAAGTTCCCATGCCTGTGCCGTGTTCCTAGAATCCAAGTGTTGGAAGGTACTCTAGAGGTTATCAAGCCCAACCCCCTGCTCAGTTCCGGCATCCAAATGAAAAACATGATGCTAGACCTGTGGACTTGCGAGGGAGGTTCTGAGCCAACTGGGATGACTTTCATCAATCAAAGGTGCCTTAGGATAGGGTTAGGACAATGTGCAACTATAAGCCAAGATCCGTTTGTCTGTTGATGAATCCACCCTTTGCTTACAAGCTGACATAGTGTCTGAATCCAAACATATAATAATAATAATAATAATAATAATAATAATAATAATAATAATAATAATAATAATGATGATGATGATGATGATGATGATGATGATGATGATGATGAGGAGGAGGAGGAGGAGGAGAAG
>NW_015392053.1:40898-42079 GCF_001527695.2 Protobothrops mucrosquamatus | reverse complement strand
TAGCTTGACTCCCTCTTCTTTGTGGCAGCCCCTGAGATATTGGAACACTGCTATCATGTCCCCCCTCGTCCTTCTCTTCATTAAACTAGACATACCCAATTCCAGCAGCCTTTCCTTATATGCTTTAGCCTCCAGTCCCCTAATCATCTTTGTTGCTCTTCTCTGTACTCTTTCTAGAGTCTCAACATCTTTTTTACATAGGGTGGTGACCAAAACTGGATGCAGTATTCTAAGTGTGGCCTTACCAAGGCATTGTAAAGATACAATTGTTCCTATTGAACTGAAAATACAGTTCTAATGAATCAAATACAGTCATAAATAGCAAATAAATATGCTAGGTCAAGGGTGAAAGCCATAGACAAAATCAATTCAGTAAGTAAGAGAACCCAAATTCCGGGTTTGGCATAAACCTATATACAACATTAGAATCCAAGAATGGTTTCCTAACTGCATCGCATTCACTTTTTATGGAGGAAATAATTCTTGACATCAGGGCGTACTTCCACAATTTCATTAGCTATGCTTCCCAAAAGGAAGATCAGAGTTCCGCTCAATACAAAATTCCTGCAGCAGAAAGTATATTGAGCACCAACTCAGTGAACTCTGAAGAAATAACAAGAACATTCTCACAGTTGAAAATTATTAATATAGTTATGATTATGTGCTATCGGCCACATAGAATAACCCTCTCCAAAACCCCTCTAAATCTAAGACATAGGCATAATTGAAAAGAAAATGCAATGCAAAATGAAATATGTATTTCATTTTGTATTTATGACACTATAGGTAAGAATGAATCCTGATAATAGTTTAAGAAAGAACTACTTTGACTGCTTCAAACCTGAAAAACCTAAGAGAAAACAAAGATCTTTTAGCTATGTGTGGAGCAAGCAGTTGATAATGCTACAGTTTTCATGTTAGATAAATAGCTGTGCTACTTTGGTTTACCTTCGACATAAAACTCAAGTAACTGGAAAAAATGTATTAGTCAGACACTTAAAATGGAGTATTTTAAAGGTTAATCTGTTTTCCTTATAAAGGTGACAGAGAAGAAAACGAATCTCTGTGCATATTATCTCTGAACTCCAGGGCTCCTGTATCCTAATGTGGAATTGTATGATTAAATACAGTAATGCAGATGCAACTGGTTATTATAAATCTTCCTTGAAAAAAATGGCATT
>NW_015392053.1:33759-36886 GCF_001527695.2 Protobothrops mucrosquamatus | reverse complement strand
GAATAGAATAGAATAGAATAGAATAGAATAGAATAGAATAGAATAGAATAGAATGGAATGGAATGGAACTGAACAGAACAGAATATGGAATAGAATAGAATAGAATAGAATAGAATAGAATAGAATAGAATAGAATAGAATAGAAGCTGAAAGGGACCTTGGAGGTCTTCTAGTCTAGCCCCCTGCTCTAGCAGAAGAACCTATACCATCTCAGACAAGTGATTGTCTAGTCACTGTCTCTTCTTAAAAAACCTCTAGTGATGGAGCGCCCACAATTTCCGGAGGCAAGCTGTTCCACTGGTTAATTGTCCTCACTGTCAGGAAGTTTCTCCTTAGTTCCAGGTTGCTTCTCTCTTTGATTAGTTTCCAACCCTTGTTTCTTGTTTTGCCCGCTGGTGGTTTGGAGAACAATTTGACCCCCTCTTCTTTGTGGCAGCCCCTGAAAAGATGGAACACTGCTATCATGTCACCTGTTTCTTCTTTTCTTTAGACTAGCCAAACCCAAGTCCTGCAGCCGTTCTCTGTAATGCAGCCAACCTACATTGGTTTTCAGTGAAGAAAATAGAAAATAGATCCCTTTGGGAAATCAGCATAGACTCCGTGTCACATTCTTTGTGGTCCTTACCAAAAGAACAGTAGATGTCAGGGTATGAGCAAGCTGAGTGATGTCAAAATAGCCAAGGGCTCAGAACCTTTCAACTAGCAACACTTTTCTCAAGAATTATATACCAACTGCACTCTAAAGAATATCTGGATTGATGGATCTTGCTTTGTAAATCATGGGCAAGTTGCTGAGAAGTTGTGTAAGAGCCACCGTGGTTGGAAGCCGACATCTTAAATTTTGCCCTGACCTGCTGTGGCTTTGTCTGATTATGCAACATATTTATTTTCCTTAGGTATTTTACATTATATAATTAATACCTGTTTGGTTACATCATATTAAGTTCACTATCTCTCTTTTGCCGTGGTTAGAAACAAAGGGGCAGGGAGAAAAAAAAAATAGAGAGTAGGCATGCAGTTTTTAATCTGATAAAATAACCACCGTTTTTGTTCACTGCTGGTATTTCAGTTAAATGCTGGTATTTATCCAAAAGTGCTTTTTCAAAAGGCAACTGGACTTTGTTTTTCCTTGATTTCGCTTCTCTTCCAAGAAGCTTCTTCAGCAAAGGTGCTTCTTCAGTTTTGAAGAAGCTTCTGAGAACTGAAGAAGCTTCTTGGATGTGTGGGAAGTCACCACCCCGCCAGAGAAGGAAATATTAAAAGGGCAGAAACATATATTTCCTCAAAGGATCTTAAAGGGACAGAAAAACATGCCCAGTTTTCTTAATAGCCCCAAGTCTCCCTCCCCCAAGCAGAAACCAGCTCTGTAGAAATGCAGATGTAAATAATCCATTCAGGAAGGTTGGAGGCTCCCAGCTAGAAGATTAAGAAGACAAAGACACCTAAAGTCTACATACTCCACCCAAACTCTAAGACAGGACATAATAAGATTAACCCACAGATGCCAAAGGGACACAGGTCAGAATACATGACACAGGAAATACAAAGCCTCAAACAGAAACAGGAAACAACCTCAAGAGCCCCAGAGGGTATAAAAACCCACTCCCTACATGTGCTCACTCTCTTTTCTTCCAGAGCCATCTTCCTGTCTGGCTCTCCTCTTCTGAAGGCTAGGGCTTCCGCTGGTTCGCCGAAGTCAACAAAAAATTAGCTACCAGTTCTGCCAAAGCGGTGCGAACCGGCTGAATCCCGCCACTGTTTATATGTATTTGTGTGCAAGGGTGTAGGTATATACATATGTTGTATATAGCATCTTTATTTCTGTGTTATATATGTGTACACCTTTGAGAGCAAGCAACAGAAATTGGTTTTTAATGTGTACCAGTGTGCCTACGGTAAAAAAAAAAAAAATAACAACAAAGGTTATCTAATTGCCTGAATCTCCTGAATTCCCCTCCACTTGACAGAACCTAGATTTAAGGATAAATTTCCTGTTGGTGAAAACAACCAGTGGAACAACTTGCTGCAGAAGCTGAAGGTGTTCCATCACTGGAGGTTTCCAAGAGGAGATTGGACAGCCATATGTCTGGAATGGTAAAAGGTCTCCTGCTCAAGAAGTCCTCCAAAGTCCCTTCTCACTCTGTTATTCTACGTTCTGTGTCAGGGGTCTTCAAACTTGGCCCTTTTATGACTTGTGGACTTCAACTCCCAGAATTCCTCAGCCAGCGTGTCTGGCTGAGGAATTCTGGGAGTTGAAGTCCACAAATCATAAAAGGACCAAGTTTGAAGATCCCTGTTCTATGTCTTTTGCAGGTTCCTTCCTCACAAAATATCAGCTTCATGACACCAGCCTAATGTCCTGAAATTGTTGTTTTTAGTCCGAAGCTTTGCAACCTAAGCTAATTAAAGAATGCTTACTTTTTGAGGGAGATCTACAAGACCACACACAATGTCACAGAAGGAAGGTTACTGAAGGAATCTGTTCAGAATAGCAGGAATTAAAGTCTTGGGAAACAGTGCCTTAACTTTTCTCACAACTGGTTACACAACTGGGCATGGATCAGAGACAGGGCCATTGTTATTTTCATTGGTTTTATCCACAAAATAAACATATCCAACAACTTAATAACAACTCTGAAACCAATAAAAAGAAACCCAAAATACAGATGGCCAACAATAGTTTTCAAAGGAAACCCATAGGAATGTAAATTATCTCACACAAATTGAACTAGCCCAGGGATAGGCAACCTTGGCTCTTCTATGACTCGTGGACTTCAACTCCCAGAATTCCTGAGCTAGCCATGCTGAGGGGAAAGGGAGAGGTTTCCAAGCTGAGCCATGCTGGCTCAGGAATTCTGGGAGTTGAAGTCCACGAGTCATAAAAGAGCCAAGGTTGCCTACCCCTGAGCTAGCCCAAATGTAACACAACAAAACTCATTTTGCGTAGACCCATATATGAAAATATATATGAAATATTTTTTAAACAAATTTACTTTGCCAAATTGACATTGAATCCTCGCATTTATCAGTCTGGGTAAGATATGTTTTTGCTAAGGCCCATTTATTAATATAGCGTACATGGCTGCAAGCCTTCTATTAATTTCTCCAGTTCAGACATTAAACTATG
>NW_015392053.1:24956-31197 GCF_001527695.2 Protobothrops mucrosquamatus | reverse complement strand
ACCTTCAGGTGCTTTGGAGAATAGCTTGACTCCCTCTTCTTTGGGGCAACCCCTGAGATATTGGACCACTGCTATCATGTCACCCCTCGTCCTTCTCTTCATTAAACTACACCAGGGGTAGGCAACCTTGGCTCTTTTATGACTCGTGGACTTCAACTCCCAGAATTCCTGAGCAAGCATGGCTCAGCTTGGAAACCTCTCCCTTTCCCCTCAGCATGGCTGGCTCAGGAATTCTGGGAGTTGAAGTCCACGAGTCATAAAAGAGCCAAGGTTGCCTACCCCTGAACTAGACATACCCAATTCCAGCAACTGTTCCTTATATGTTTTAGTCTCCAGTCCCCTAATCATCTTTGTTGCTCTACTCTGCATTCTTTCTAGAATCTCAACATCTTTTTTAAACCGTGGTGACCAAAACCAGATGCAGTATTCCAAGTATGGCCTTACCAAGCAGTTTTCAGCGGAACTGAACTTCATATAATCTTAATTTTTTCCTTCGGTTAATGTAGCCTAGAACCGTATTGCCTTCCTTCATTGTTATTTGACTTTTTGCTTGACTTTCTAATCTTGCAGTAGGCTATCTACTGTATTTTGTTAATATTACTGGAAACTCTCTATCAGTATTTATGCCGGATTCGCTAAAGCCAAGACATTTTTGATGAACAGGTGAAGAACAAAATCTTTACATCTAATAGGAATTAGTAATTACTAATTACTAATTCTGCAATTAGTTTGAGTCTCACCGACGCAAGGTTAATTCAGCCTTCCATCCTTCCGAGGTCAGTAAAATGAGAACCCAGATTGTTGGGGGCAATATGCTAACTCTGTAAACTGCTTAGAGAGGGCTTTAAAGGACTGTGAAGCAGTATATAACTCTAAGTCAGGGGTGTCAGACTTGGAATACTGCATCCAGTTTTGGTCACCACGATGTAAAAAAGATGCTGAGACTCTAGAAAGAGTACAGAGAAGAGCAACAAAGATGATTAGGGGACTGGAGGCTAAAACATATAAGGAACGGTTACTGGAATTGGGTATGTCCAGTTTAACGAAGAGAAGGATGAGGGGGGACATGATAGCAGAGTTCCAATCTCTCAGGGGCTGCCACAAAGAAGAGGGAGTCAAGCTATTCTCCAAAGCGCCTGAAGGCAGGACAAGAAGCAACGGATGGAAACTAATCAAGGAGAGAAGCAACCTAGAACTAAAGAGAAACTTCCTGACAGTTAGAACAATTAACCAGTGGAACAAGCTGCCTCCAGAAGCACTGAACGCTCCAACACTGGAAGTTTTTAAGAAAAGACTAGACAGCCATTTGTCTGAAATGGTGTAGGGTTTCCTGCCTGAGCAGGGGGTTGGACTCGATGACCTCCAAGGTCCCTTCCAACTTTATTATTATTATTATTATTATTATTATTATTATTATTATTATTATTATTATTATTGTTGTTGTTGTTGTTGTTGTTGTTGTTGTTGTTGTTGTTATGCTGCACCCACCCCATTGCTGGCAATGGCATAAACTGTCCCGATATGTTGCGCGACGTCATGTGACGTCGTGAGTTTGACATGTCTGCTCTAAGTGATATTGCTAGTTCTAATAACTATTTTGTGAAGGATCTCATGTAGGAAGATGGGAAATATCTCCTTGATTCCTAACTCTGGTCCTTGATCAATGTGTGCATCACTTTTTTTTTTTTAAAGTGATTTTCAAATGTAACTTTTAAAAACTGCCCTAATATAAATGAAATCTGATAAACGAGAAGGAATAGAACATGTGTATCTTTCCAGTCCTGCTTACTCTCTGCAGGATATAATGATCTATAAACAGAGAACACTGTCCAGATTACGATGCGCCATTCCCCTCCCAAATGCATTTTCTTAAGGATAATATAGACAAAGCATTATGGAGAAATCTGATAGCCTAATCTACAACATTCGTTCTTAGCGAGACTGGAAACTTTTGTTCTCGACAGCTGGCGGATAAGCCTCTTTGATGAAGTTATGTGGAAATAATTTAGTCTAATTTCATTTTTGTTTTATTCCTAATCATAGAAACATGCCAGCTTAGAACTAACAAGGTGTCCTGGAAATGGGGAAAAATGAGGAAAATAGCCAGAGTTAGAACATAGAATAACCAGGGTGGAAAGGACCTTGGAGGTCATCTAGTCCAACCCCCTGCTCAAGCAGGAGATGCTATACTATTCCAGACAAATGGCTGTCCAGACCCTTTGAAAATCTCCAGCGATGAGTATCCACAATTTCCAGAGGCAAGCTGTTCTAGTGTACTCCCTGCCAGAAAATTTCTCTTTATTTCTAGGTTAAGTCTCTCCTGATCAGTTTCCATCTATTATTCCTTGTCTCGCCTTCAGGTGCTTTGGAGAATAAGTTGGCGCCATTTTCTCTGTGACAGCCCCTCAAATATTGGAAAACTGCTATTATGTCACCCCTGGTCCTTCTCTTTGTTAGAATAATAATAATAATAATAATAATAATAATAATAATAATAATAATAATAATAATAATAATAATAATAACAACAACAACAACAACAACAACAACAACAACAACAATAAAGTTGGAAGGGATCTTGGAGGTCATCTAGTCCAACCCCCTGCTCAGGCAGGAAACTCTATACCATTTCAGACAAATGGCTGTCCAGTCTCTTCTTAAAAACTTCCAGTGTTGGAGCATTCACCGCTTCTGGAGGCAGGTTGTTCCACTGGTTAATTGTTCTAACTGTCAGGAAGTTTCTCCTTAGTTCTAGGTTGCTTCTCTCCTTGATTAGTTTCCATCCGTTGCTTCTTGTTCTGCCTTCAGGCGCTTTGGAGAATAGCTTGACTCCCTCTTCTTTGGGGCAGCCCCTGAGAGGTTGGAACACTGCTATCATGTCCCTCCTCTTCCTTCTCTTCATTAAACTAGACATACCCAATTCCAGCAACCATTCCTTATATGTTTTAGCTTCCAGACCTCTAATCATCTTTGTTGCTCTTCTCTGCACTCTTTCTAGAGTCTCAACATCTTTTTTACATCGTGGAACCCAATTCCTGCTCATCATATGTTTTAGCTTCCAGTCCCCTAATCATGTTTGTTGCTCTTCTATGCACTCATTGGACTACCCAGAACACTCCCACCAACAGTGACAGGACAAGCCACTTGCATATAAGCAGGCAACAAGCCCCACTCCCTTCTAGCACTGATGATGTTACCTAGTTTGGTAATGAAATGTCTGCAAGAAGACAACCGAGCTCAGAGAGCACCAGGGACCCCACAAAAGCATTTTTTTAAAAGTGCAAAACAAAGTAATATTCAAAACTGGCTTAGGCAGACACTTCCCTAGTTCACTGAACTGTAAGAAAAAGTAGGTGGTGATACAGCACAAATTGACTTGCAAGATTCTGTTATTAATTCTGGGGGGGGGTTGCTGGTTATTAACCAATTAAAGTCATTTCAGCCTTCCTGAGGAGTTGATTTCCTGGTCTGGTCTTCCTGATGGGGCTGATAATTATTGCCACGATTCCCCAACAAGAATCTTTTTAGGAAACAATAGATAGATAGATAGATAGATAGATAGATAGATAGATAGATAGATAGATAGATAGACAGACAGACAGACAGACAGACAGACAGACAGACAGACAGACAGACAGACAGACAGACAGACAGACAGACAGACAGATGATAGAAGATAGATAGAGAGTAGATAGGAGATAGGAGATAGATAGATAGATAGACAGACAGACATACAGACAGATAAATAAATAAATAACTGCTGTAATGGTTGCAATACTGAATGAGGAGCAAGGAATCCCAAATTCATGGCAGTCCACCTTGTGCCATAGAAAATCCTAGTGTGACTTGGGGGCAGTCCCTGTTTCCCTGGATTGTTGTTAGTGGAAGAAGAAAGGAATGGAAAGAGGAGTGCTTTGACATTGGCAAGACATTGACGTTGATAAGACATCGACATGGACATTAAGATGACACTGACGTGACATTGATATCAACATTGACATGACGTTGACATTGATATTACATTGACACTACATTGATATTAGCATGACATTGACATCAATATTGACTCGACATTAATGGGACACTGACATGACATTGACATCAACATCAATATTACATTGACATTAACATTGACTTGACATTAGCATGACATTGACATCAACATAGACTTGACATTAACGAGACATTGACAACATTGACTTGACATTAATGAGACACTGACATCAACATTGCCTTGACATTGACATCAACATTGCTTTGATATTAACACTGACATGACATTGACATGACATTGACATTGACATCAACATTGACTTGTCATTGACATCAACATTGACTTGATATTAACATTGACCTGACAGTAACCTGACGTTGACATGACATTGATCTTGGAAGATAGCTAGACAGCTAGACAGACAAACAGACAGACAGATAGCTAAATTGGATGTTGTTGAATTTCGGGAGGAGAGATAGGCCATCAATCTAAGAAATAAATGATAAATAATAATCATGGTGTCACCACTCTAGAACAGGAGAACTGTATACCGCTAGGGAAAAAAAGTCACTGATGATGCAGTGTAATCACACACAGGCAATTACATAAACTAATTTCAGATAATTTCTCACTCCACAATTAACCAGCAGAACAACTTGCCTCCAGAAGTTGTGGGCACTCCATCAGTGGAGGTTTTTAAGAAGAGACTGGACAGCCACTTGTCTGAAACAGTATAGGGTCTCCTTCTTGAGGACTTTTCCAACTCTGTTATTCTGGATATTCCAGTGTGGTGGGATTGGAGTAGGATTGGAACAGGTTCATCTACCTGTTGAGGTGCTTGGAACAGAGGTTGGGGCAATAGCATGTCCGTTAGTGACCACTGGTTTAATTTAGGATTACAGCTGGGAATAATATGTCTCTCTCTCTCTCTCTCTTTTTTAAACTTGGCCTGTATTTTTCAGGTTGTAGGCCAGGGGTCCCAGGCCGCGGCATGCCAGCAACCGGTCTGCACAAACAAGCAAAGCCCCATCTGCGGGATACAGGCAGCACACAAAACCACATCCCCTCCAGTCCACGGAAAAACCTCTCTCCACGGAACCGATCCCTGGTGCCCCAAAAGTTGAGGACCTCTGTTGCAGCCTACCCAGAGTCTGCCGACTATCTAAATTTGATAAATAAATAAAATAAAAATGAAAAACAAACAAGTGAAACAGTGCCTCCTTCCCCCAATAATGGGTAAAAAAAATACAGCCACCTTCAACAAGACCTCTTGATACCTCGCTAATGGAGTTACATCCGTGCAAAGGGGTGAAACTCAAGAGAAGTTGGGTTGCTGGTTGCAAACTGGCTTGTTTGCTTTCCTTCTTCTTTCTCTTATCCAGCAGTGAGAAAGGGAAGTTGGGAGAAGAACATAACTGGTTGGTAGATCTGAATGATGGGGAAAACCTATCACTGGTTCTCCAAGAAGACTAAATCAGGTTTTGTGGCTTGTTCCTATTGGGAGTCAGAAGGTAGGTAAATAGAGTCAGATTTGCTTAAAATGCAGCGAGACAACTAAAAAAAATCCCAAGGCTGTAGGAAAAATTTCAGAAAGCAACAGGGCCAAATCAATTCCATACAGTTTCCGAGGAGGTGTGTATGAAATTTCCGGGAATCAAGATCGACTTGAAGGAAAATATTTTCCTTTGCCTACTAGTAACCATGGGACAGATCTGCATTCAATGCAAACTCTTGCAAGTTTAGATTGCTGTAAAACATAACAAGATGAAAGAGTCATTATTCATATGTAGTAATTCTCACTTATTTTATGTGTGGTGATTTTTGCCAAGGCAGTAGGATTTGTTTCCTGGAGATGGCAAACTTTCGTGGCATTACTCATAAAATTCAACCCACTTTCATTGCCTCAGTGCTCTATGTTTCTATTTTATATTACCTGAAACAGAAATTGTTCAATTACTTGGTTAACTTGCTGAATTCTGACCTGAGACCATAATAAAGTACTACTACTATTACTACTACTACTAGAATATTTAATGACTCTAAGTGTCAGGCTGAGCGACAAAGAATGGAGGCCTTTGAACTATGGTGCTGGAGAAGACTCCTGCGAGTCCCCTGGACTGCAAGGCGATCAAACCGGTCAGTCCTAGAGGAGATCAACCCTGACTGCTCTTTAGAAGGCCAGATCCTGAAGTTGAAACTCAAGTACTTTGGCCACCTAATGAGAAGGAAGGACTCACTGGAGAAGAG
>NW_015392053.1:22543-23911 GCF_001527695.2 Protobothrops mucrosquamatus | reverse complement strand
GGAGGGGGAGAAGGAGGAGGAGGAGGAGGAGAAGAAGAAGGAGGAGGAAGAGGAGAGGAGGAGGTGCAGAAGAGAGGGTAGACTGATAGTGAGAAAAGGGTTTTCCCACCCACCAAGAAGATACAAGAAGTTTGAGAAGGAAATGACAGGAAGGGGGAAAAAAGATTCAACATGCATTCCCATCTCCTTGGTTCAAATGAAAGCCTCCCTCACCATGCCAACTTCTACTCAGATCGCAGAACCAATGTTTTCAGTTGGATGAGTAGGATCCTTGCCTTAAGACTGCCGAAATTACTTCTCTGTCAAATCCCAGAGTGTAACTGAGGGCTCCCACAATGAATGCTTCAACATGTGTTATCATTTCTGGAACTGTCCTTCTTAACAGCTTGGACTAGGTATAACCCCTACAGAGGGTTGTGGGGTTGTTGTTGTTGTTGTTTTCTGCAGCGGGCCTCAGTTCTGGGTGCTTTCTTGCAAAAGGCAGAGCTGGCCCTCGTATTATATACTCTTTCCAGTGTCAGGAATTTCTCTTAGTGCTGTCCTTTTAGGAGGCTGACCTTGCCTCTGCCCACCTGCCGTTCGCACAAAGAGCTGTGACAGTTACAGAAATCGGGTCTATTGTATTTCCGCGTCTATCGCACGCTGTCTTTGGATAACAGCAGATTTGGACGTGTTTTTAAAGAAGAAACATTTACACCGTTGAGAAGCCCCAAAAAAGGCGTGCATTCCTGCGTGTGTGAGAGAAACGGACAGCAGATAAAAAGGCACTCTCTTTTTTTTTCAGCCTCAGGAAACACAATTGCCTCAAGCTGTCTCTTAAAGTCCAGGGAGCACTTCGGACAAAAAGCCCTGCGTCTGGAAATCTGACTTGTGTAGCAGTTCAAATTGCAGCTGACCGATCATTGCCTCGGAGATGGAAGAGGCTTGAGAAAAAGCGAGGTTACCAAGAGGGATGGCAGAAAGGGGTTAATTCTGTAATCATTCTCCAGGGTGGCTGTGATCCTCACAGTGGCCACAGTCAATGATAGGGAAGGGGTGGGTCTAGCAGACAGAGGGAAGGAAAAAAAAAAGAAAGAAAGATTTGTGCGGTGCACACATGCCTCTCTTTCTGCAGTACCCAGGTTTCTCCTGTCTTGCTAGAAACCCATCGTTCTTCATGCTCCTTAGATTACTTTGGACTTCTCATTCCATATGGCTGGCCGTAGGGCAGCTCTCTTGGATGACTGACCGTCTGTTTGCCAAGTCTTGCTTCCCTTTATCCAAGAATGGATGCTTAGTGGGCAAATTATGCAGCCTGCCGTAGAAAGCCACTTCGGGGGAAAATAAAGGATGGATTTCTTTAACGACAGCCTGATTGACCTCAGCTCC
>NW_015392053.1:13073-22472 GCF_001527695.2 Protobothrops mucrosquamatus | reverse complement strand
TCGACTTGGAAAATTACACCATTTTCTGCGTGAACCACCCTCCTCGGACTTTTAAAGGTGAGTGCTATTTTGGAAATCAGAAGGAATCTACTGGTAGCTACCGGTAATCTAAAGTAAACAGTTTGTGAAGGTTTTTAAAGTCAGGCTGTGTGTGAAAAGTGACATTTGTGGATCAAGGAAAGAGGAAAAGCAGAAACAAATCCCTTAATGTTCGGATTAAACTACCGTGGTGGCAGAAATGTTAAAAGTTGCGGTGCAGGATCGAAAAGATGTAAGAGAATGAAGTTAAATGGGGTTAAGTTAAAATGAAGTTGAAATATTCAGATGAATACTCCGAGTGCTACTGTACGGGAGGAATTGACCGCTCATGTTAAAACAGGCAATTATCTATTAGTTTCCTGCTGTCTGATAGAATCACAGCACTAGAAAAATGGTAAAACTTTAAAGTTTAGCTGCATCGTGGTGCAGTAAGCAGGAATAACATTTTAGAACCCCTAAAAAAAAACATTGCACATGTTACAAAGAAAATGAAAAGAAATCAAAGGAGCACATAGGCTGATTAACTCTATTTTAGAGGGTAATGAAAAAAACCAGAGTTGGTCTGGAGGTTGCATCGGAATCTGTAAAGCAGAATAACAGAGAAGTTGGAAGGGACCTTGGAGGTCTTCTAGTCCAACCCCCTGCTCAAGCAGGAGACCCTATGCCATTTCAGACGAATGGTTGTCCAATCTCTTCTTTAAAACCTCCAGTGTTGGAGCACCCACAACTTCTGAAGGCAAGCCATTCCACTGATTGATTGTTCTGTCAGGAAATTTCTCCTTAGTTCTAGGTTGCTTCTCTCCTTGATTTTCCATGCATTGCTTCGTAGATAAGATAAGATAAGATAACATAACCTTTATTGTCGTTTTTTACTGTGAGAACACTGCCCCACATTAAAAATGAAATTCTGTTGCCTGCTTTCAAAAGAAAGTATATATCTACCCATACCCATACATAACACACATATACACATGCTATATGCCTGCACACACAGACATATATATACCTACACCCATACATATATACATATACATATAAATATTAATCACTGTCCCTTTTAAATACATAGCAGAAAGAGGAAACTTGAGAGTTCAAAAGGTTGATGCTATATGGAACAAAACTACGACTGAATCTGGATGTTCTGCTTCAGATACCTGTCCTGCCTTCAGGTGCTTTAGAGAATAGGTTGACCCCTTCTTCTTTGTGGTGGCCCCCTGTATAAGATTACTGTCCCTTCTTTTGTTAACTTTACTGGTGTTAAGCTATCCTCCAGTTCTACTCACTTAGAACGTCATAATTTTTCAATCCTTTGGTTAGAAACACAACACCGAGAGCCAATATACAATTTCCAAGCAGGCAGGCAAGCAGGCAGGAAGGAAGGAAAGAAGAAAGGAAGGACACCGTAGGAGAGAAGCATCAAGCAAGGGACATGATTAGCCCTTTCCTCTATTTATCACGCTTTCCTGTGTTGAGCTAACTAGCCCACCTTGCTCAGGATCTAACGGGAGAGAAATCAGTTGGAGCACAAGGCTACTTTGATCATCTGCGTATGGCTTCTCCCCTCGAAATGTCATCGGTCCCTTTTGACGTCGTTCCATTTTGAACCACTGGCAAAACTCATGCTTGGTACCCCACAATTGCTAACGATGATTTCCAGACGTAGTGTAGTGGAGGAGGACATAGCTCGTGGGCTTGGAGAGGAGAAGACCTCTGGCAGAGGATGGGTGGGGGCAAAAATGTGAAAAGACCCTTTCCTTCAAGTAATTGTAGGAGTCCCACGCTTATGGAGGACTAAGAACAAGCTACACGTGGTGGAGGGATTGCTTACCCCACTGGTTCCTTTCTAGCTTTCAAGTGAGAGAAACTTACCCTTTTTTTAGGGTAAAAACCCAGAAATCCTGGATCCTTATTCTCCATGCGTATCATCTCCCGTGTAGAAAGAAAGAGCTTCCCCCCTCCCTTAGCATGACCACATGTGATTTTTCCACACAATGCTTCTCTTGATTCTGATTATTGTTCACTTTACCTTGCAGAATTGGACCAGACAGTACGGATCCTCCTCTATTCGTTGATTTTTTTGCTCAGCGTCCTGGGGAACACCTTGGTGATCACGGTGCTGATCAGAAACAAAAGGATAAGGACAGTTACCAACTTCTTCCTGCTGTCGCTGGCCATCAGCGACCTCATGCTGTGCTTCTTCTGCATGCCTTTCACCCTGATCCCCAACCTCTTACAGGATTTCATTTTTGGCAGCTCCCTCTGCAAAATTACCAGCTATTTCATGGGTGAGTCTGCAAAAATTGCCCTTGTTTCTCCAGGAGTCACCGTCAATCCCGCCGTTATCCAATCTTGAATTGTTGGCTAAATGCACATGGCATCTGGGAAGAGACTACAGGTAGTCCTCAACTTACGGCCGCCACGGAGCCCAAATTTTCCACGGCTCAAGCAAGACAGTTGCTAAGTGGGCATTGCCCCATTTTACGACCTTTCTTGCCACCCTTGTTAAGGGAATCACTGCAGTTATTAAGTGAGTAACGCGGTTGCTAAGTGAATCTGGCTTCCCTGTTGACTTTGCTTGTCAGAAAAGTCGCCAAAGGGGTTCACGTGACCCCGGGACACCGCAACCGTCATAAATGTGGCCCAGTTGCCAAGCACTTGAATTTTGATCACGTAATCACATGGATGCTGCAGTGGTCGTAAATGTGGAAAATAGCCATAAATCGCTTTTTGTCAATGCTGTTGTAATTTCAGTCATTAAACAAGTGGATGTAAGTCAAGGACTACCTGTATACACATGCCCAAGAAGGACTAGTCCAGGGGTAGGCAACCGTGGCTCTTTTATGACTCGTGGACTTCAACTCCCAGAATTCCTGAGCCAGCCATGCTGAGGGGAAAGGGAGAGGTTTCCAAGCTGAGCCATACTGGCTCAGGAATTCTGGGAGTTGAAGTCCACGAGTCATAAAAGAACCAAGGTGGCCTACCCCTGACCTAGAGGAACATATGAAAGCATAATTAATGTTAATTAATGTAGACTTTATTAGTTTAGAGCAGGGGTAGGCAACCTTGGCTCTTTTATGACTCATGGACTTCAACTCCCAGAATTCCTGAGCCAGCCACGCTGAGGGGAAAGGGAGAGGTTTCCAAGCTGAGCCATGCTGGCTCAGGAATTCTGGGAGTTGAAGTCCATGAGTCATAAAAGAGCCAAGGTGGCCTACCCCTGAACTAGGCAGTCCTTTGTCTAACTCTGTTGCCTTTCAAACAAATCCAATGTGCACAGCTGCCTCTGAGTTCCCTCCAGAATGAGTAGGAGAAACAGCTGCTTGAAAGAGAAATTTGTAGTTGATGTGGAATTTCAAGCTACGTATCTCCTAGCCTTGCCTCACCCAAAGACATCTTTCTGTGCTCCCTATATATTCATATAATTACAAATGGCAGAGAAGGATACCTCGGTGTCTTCATTGATCTGAGTGTTTTCCGAAGAACTCCGAGATTCCCAGGAATAGGAGTTTAAAAATTAGATCATTACCTGGAAAATATGGAAATCAGAACTTCCCAACCTGGTCAATGGTTGGAAATGTGAGCTTCCAGGTCAACACCCAAGGATTGTTTTGTGCAATCCTCAAAATCAGGGTTAACAAAGTAACTTCCAGATAGGTACACTCCCGCTCGTAGCCAGCATGGCCACTGTGGAGAATCTACATGTTGAAATCCACACATTATGTTATCTAGGTCAGCCGCCCCCTAACCTTTTGGGCACCAGGGACCAGTTACGTGGAGAGAGGTTTTTCCATGGACCAGAGGGAGCATGGCTTCATGTGCTGCCTGCATCCTGTGGATGGAGTTGGCATGGACCGGTTTCTGGCATGTCGTGACCCGATGCTGGTCCACAGACCGAGGGTTGGAGACCCCTGATCTGGGTGACACTGATTTAGATCAGTGGTGCCGAACCTATGGCACGGGTGCCAGAGGCGGCACTCAGAGCCCTCTCTGTGGGCACATGCACCGTTGCCCCAGTCCTAGGCCTTCAGCTGGGTTTTATAAAATCTTTTCGCTTTAGGCCTCCGCCGCATGTGCAAAAAAAAAAAAGTTCAATCAATCAGTCAATTTTAACTTCTCATGGGAAAAAAAAAGATCTTGTAAAGTTGGAATTGATTGATTGAACTTTTTAGTCCCACCCAGTCTGCCGTTACCACCGCAGCCGTGCCCACCCAATGGGCCACACCCAGCCAATGCGCCACACCCACCTGGCACCCGAAGATGCATAAGTGGGTTTTGGGTTGCAGTTTGGGCACTCGGTCTCTAAAAGGTTCGCCATCACTGATTTAGATGCTTGCAATTAAAAAAAAGACTTTCAGCACTTCTAATCTTGGGTTGTGCCTTGGCTATTGTTATTGGCACAATTTCTCCTATTTAGAAAAAGAGTCAAGCTGTCCAAGAGCACTGAGGCAGGAATTTAGCTGGACGGCCTTGAAAACCTTATCCAGCTCTCTACAGGTGATTTTGCCCTTTGAAGCACCCAGACACTGGAAGAACTATACAAGTAGTTCTCAATATACGACAGTTAATAATAATAATAATAATAATAATAATAATAATAATAATAATAATAATAATAATAATAATAATAATAATAATAATAATAATAATAATAATAATAATAATAATAATAATAATAATAATAATAAAGTTGGAAGGGACCTTGGAGGTCTTCTAGTCCAATCCCCTGCTCAGGCAGGAAACCCTATACCATTTCAGACAAATGTCTGTCCAGTGTCTTCTTAAAAACTTCCAGTGTTGGAGTATTTACCGCTTCTGGAGGCAGGTTGTTCCACTGGTTAATTGTTGTAACTGTCATGAAATTTCTCCTTAGTTCCAGGTTGCTTCTCTCCTTGATTAGTTTCCATCTGTTGCTTCTTGTCCTGCCTTCAGATGCTTTGGAGAATAGCTTGACTCCCTCTTCTTTATGGCAGCCCCTGAGGTATTGGAACACTGCTATCATGTCCCCACTCGTCCTTCTCTTCATTAAACTAGACATTTAGTAACCGTTCGAAGTTACAACGGCACTGAGAAAATTGACTTATGACCATTGGTCCCACTTACGACCGTTACAGCACCCCCAGAGTCACGTGATCAAAATTCAGATGCTTGGCAACTGACTCATAGTTATGATGGTTGCAGTATCCCGGAGTCATGTGACAAGCAAAGTCAATGGGGAGGCCAAGTTCACTTCACAACTGTGTTACTAACTTAACAGCTGCAGGGATTCACTTAACAACGGTGGCAAGAAAGGCCGTAAAATGGGGCAAAACCCGTTTCACAAATGTCTCACTGAACTACAGAACATTTGGGGTCAGTTGTGATCATAAGCCAAAGACGACCTGTATTATTATTATAGTTGAAATGGGGTGCTCTACATGAGGGTGAACCAACGTGTCACTTAGGAGTAAATCCCCTTTAACTCAGTGGATCATATTTACAAGCATTCATTTGTAAAATCAGGTTGATGTTTTTTTCATTTGATGTTTTTTTCTTATTCTAAGCCTTGTACATAGCCTTAGGTAGCGTTGTCAACTGGGTAAAACGTAGAAAGGAAAAACTATAAATATTTCCAACTGATGCGTTTCTTGCGCGTTTGTGAGTTTTCCAATACCGTTGCGCCGAGGCAATTCTCTTCAGAAGAAAAAGCTGCTCTTCCTTAAGGCTACAAGATCTGGGCCACAAACATTGGATACTCGTTAGAGTTAGCTTTCTGATTTTTTTCCCCACCCAACTATCTAAGTCACAGGTGTCCAGTCTTGGCAACTTTAAGACTGGTGGACTTCAATTCCCAGAATTCCCCAGCCAGCTGTCCTATGTCTTCTTGAAAACTCCAGTGATGAACTCTGAGAAAGAAGCAGTTCCATTGGTTAATTGCTCTCACTGTCAAGAAATTCTCCTTAATTCTAGGTTGGGTCTCTCTTTGATAAGCTTCCATCGATTGCTTCTTATCCTGCCTTTGGGAACTTTGGAAAATAGGCTGACCTTCTCTTCTCTCTGGGACAGCACCTCAGATATTGCCACACTGCTCTCATGCCACCCCTAGTCCTTGTCTTCATTAGGCTAGACATACCTAGTTCCAATGGTAGGATTCAAATATGTGAACAACTGGTTCTCTGTATGGATGCCACTTCCGGAAGTCCATTCTTGGCCTGGACAACAAAAAATTAGCTACCGGTTCTGCCGAAGTGGTGCAAACTGGCTGAATCCCATCACTGCCTAGTTTCCTCAACCATTCATCGTATGCTTCCAGTTCCCTATCATCACCATATTGGATCATCTCCACATTGAACAGGAAGAAGATTATGCATCAGAGTATGGTAAAAAACAAACAAACTAGCTAACGCTAGTTTTTAGTTTATTTTTTTAATTCTCATTACGTTAAGACTTTGGTCCCTCAGATTAATTGGTGGCCATTTTCAGGATGGACCTAAAGAAGTCTTCCCTTCCAGATCACACATCCATAATGAATATATGAAAACTACGATAACAAATATAATGAAAGTCATTGAAAGCTTAGGTGATTTTAGAGGAAATAACACATTCAGAAAGTTCAAGACCTCCGATAGCTTTTTGATATGAACATTTAATGGCAGCCGAGGTTCAAAAACAGTTAGTCAATACAATATCAATTCAGCATAGTGCTGGAAGGGACCTTGGAGGTCTTCTAGTCCAACCCCCTGCTCAAGCAGGAGAGCCTATGCCATTTCAGACAAATGGCTGTCCAGTCACTTCTTAAAAACCTCCAGTGATGGAGCACCCATGATTTCTGGGGGCAAGCTGTACCATTGGTTAATTGTCCTCACTGTTAGGAAGTTTCTCTTTAATTCCAGGTTGCTTCTCTTCTTGATCAGTTTTCATCCATTGTTTCTTCTCTTGCCCTCTGGTGCTTTGGAAAATAAATTGATACCCTCCTCTTTGTGGCAGCCCCTCAAATACTGGAATATTCATGTCTCCCCGTGTCCTTCTTTTCTCTAGACTAGCCACACTCAAATCCCGCAACCGTTCTTCATATGTTTTAGTCTCCAGGCCTTTAATCATCTTAGTTGCTCTTCTCTGCACTTTTCCCAAAGTCTCAACATTTGTTTTGAATGTGGTGACCAAAACTGGAAGGTGCAGTATTCCGTGTGTGGTTAAATTTAAGTTACGTTCTGATTGAGAACAAAAGAAGATCTATCTCTCTTATTACCTCCTTAGAACCTTTCCAGAAATTATTTATAGATTGGGACCAACTGGACAATGAATCAGGAATGCGGAATCTGGGAATTCTTCAACTTTTTCCACACTGGGCACTGTTCCTAGAGATGAAATTGAGTTAACTTGGATCCTTGTTTGCACATAGTTTTGAGGGGATAATCCATTTCTTTTAATACAATAGAGGAACTATTCCTGAGTCTGGACATTGAGTAAATTTGCCTATTCTATGAGAACTGGTTCAAAAGGGCCACCCCCATCCCTTATTAATGTGAGTTGCACATTATTTTTCCTGCCTTTGCAAGCTAAGGAGATTTTGAATGCTCCGTGTGTGATTCTCTCCCAACCACCCAATCACATTGAATGGCATTTTATGCTTCTCAGCAAAAGGGCACCAAACATATCGATCAAACAGCAGGCACAGACATTCTGTGAAGCACTACCCAGATGATTATTATTTTTTAAAAAGGAAAAAAAAATAGGCAGGAGGAACTGGCTACATATTGTGATACCTGCCAGTGAGGAAAGCAAAGGGATTTGCAGGAAGAATTGTTTAGTTAGAACGAGCAATCCATGGTGTTTTATCCTATCCACGACAGCCACAAATTCAGCAGATATTTCTTCAACCTGTTCATTTCCTGGACAAAATTTAAATTGTTCTACTAGGCCAGTTGTGGCGAACCTATGGCACGCGTGCCAGAGGTGGCACTCAGAATCCTCTCTGTGGGCACACGCGCTGCCGCTACCAACAGCTTGCGCAGGTCCATTAGGCCGCCGCCACCGCCCGGAGCGGCAGCCCCACCCAGCACAAAGGAGGCAAAGTGGCCAGCTAGCAAGCTTGAGTAGAGGTGGTAGAGCACGCCCACGCCCAGCAAGCCAAAGGCCACCCTGAGCAGAGAAAGCCAGATCCCCATCAGTGCCATGGCTCCCCCAGTCCCAGCTAGGATTGAGTGCCTCCCCCCATCTATGCTGGGCCTCCTGCCTACCGCCCTACCTGCCAGAGACCAACTGGATCTCCCCCAACCCTACAGGCGTCCCCCCCATGAGCAACATCGAGGTGGCCATGCCCACCCCAGCCACGCCCACCCAGTCTGCTGTGACAACCACAGCCATGACCATCCAGTGGGCCACGCCCACCCAGTGGACCACACCCCCATGCCCCCGCTGAGGGCACCACAACGCTGATGTGGCCCTGGCACTTTGCGATAAATAAGTGGGTTTTGGGTTGTGGTTTGGGCACTCGGTCTCTAAAAGGTTCGCCATCACTGTACTAGGCAAAGCAAAATCCGGCTCTAAACAAAGCTTTAACCTGCTCCGGATTTTGACTTTTTCAAGCAATAGGAGGGTTTTTTTTCAGAGTCAGAGGTTTTCAGAGATCAGGTTTTTGTGGACAGAGATTTTATTCGTTTGTTTTTAACCATTTAGTCATGTCCGACTCTTGGTGACTTTATAAGCAAGTGATCTCCATGCAACCCCGTCAAGCACAGCTTCCTTCAGTTGTTGGAGACTCATCTTTGATTCACTTTGCTGGTATCAAGCCAGCGTGTTCTTTGCTTGCCCCTTCTTCTTGCTACACTAACCATCCCCTAGCATCATCGCCTTCTCCAATGAATTCTCACACAGAACATGGCCAAACTACTACTATTACTACTACTACTACTACTACTACTAATAATAATAATAATAATAATAATAATAATAATAATAATAAGAATAAGAATAAGAATAAGAATAATAATAATAAGAAAAGTAATACCTATGGATACCTGGGAGTTGATATGGGTGAGAAATGTGAAATTTACGCAGGCACAAAATTTACGTGAGAATTTTTACAAGATGTTTTATAGATGGCACATGGATCCTGCAACTATGTCTCGCATTTATGAGAATTATGAATCCAAGTGCTGGAGGTGTGGACAACAAGATGCAAATTTTTTTCACATGTGGTGGACTTGTAAGGTTATTAAAGCCTTCTGGATAAAATTATGGTGGAATTTACAACAAGTTTTTAAAAGAAGAATTTTTTTTTTGCCTCAGTTGTTTCTCCTAGGTATTACACATAATCTGGATGTAAAAGAAACGAATTTGATGTTGTATTGTTTAACTGCTGCCCGTTTGCTGATAGCTCAA
>NW_015392053.1:0-11861 GCF_001527695.2 Protobothrops mucrosquamatus | reverse complement strand
GTTCCTTATATGTTTTAGCCTCCAGTCCCCTGATCATCTTTGTTGCTCTTCTCTGTACTCTTTCTAGAGTCTCAACATCTTTTTTACATCGTGGTGACCAAAATTGGATGCAGTATTCCAAGTGTGGCCTTACCAAGGCATTGTAAAGTGGTATTAACACTTCACGTGATCTTGATTCTATCCCTCTGTTAATGCAGCCTAGCACTGTGTTGTCTTTTTTGGCAACACAGTAAAGTAAATGAGACATAGTCTTAAGATTTTAGCTTCCAGTGATGTGTCTGGTTTTATACGATTTAACACCTCTCTGTTAATTACTCTGGCTGTCCTTGGTATATCTAATAATTTACGTATGGAGAGTTTTTATAATACGCTTATAATCTTTATAATACAGGCTTGATTATGAATCTACCAGCTGACGGGAGGAGAAAAATTCACAGGCAAGCTTCTCAAAAAGTGGTGGGAATGGAGTGAGGTTTTTTTTTTTAAAATGATAGTTAAAAAATCCTAAAATATCTGTTTCCTAGCTAGATTTTAGCCTAGATTCTAGAAATTCTAGTGTATCTCGGTTTAACAGGCCATATGCTAGCCCAACTTTCACACCAAGGCAAAAAGCTTTGTGAGGCTTCCTTTAAAATTTGGTGTATCCCACTAACCTAGTTTTCTAATAATGGTCAAGCAGAGACTACAAGGAGCCTGGAAGTGAAGGAAAAACAAGGTGCAATTTTCTTATTAGTGTAATAATTCTTCTTGCTTCAATAACCATCCCTAGCATCATTGCCTTCTCCAATGAATTCTCACAAATAACATGGCCAAACTACTACTATCACTACTACTACTACTACTACTACTACTACTACTACTACTACTACTACTACCGGATTTATGTTTATAGGATTGCAACGGTTGTAATAGACTTGAAGATATTTTAATTTCCCGTGATTGGGACATAAGATTAAAAGACAACAGAGTAATATAAATAACAACCTTATATTTTAAGGCTTCTGCAGATCCTGGTAGCTGCCTTCTTACGACCACAATGGAGCCCATTTCTGTTAAATGAGACATTTGTTAAGTGGGTTTTGCCCCATTTTACAACCTGCCTAGCCACCGTTGTTAAAGGAATCACCGCAGTTGATAAGTTAGTAACCCAGTTGTTAAGTGAATCTGGCTTCCCCATTGACTTTGCTTGTCAAAAGGTCGCAAAAGGCGATCACGTGACCTTGGGTCATAAGTACGAATCAGTTGCCAAGCATTTGAATTTTGGTCACGTGACCCTGGGGATGCTACAAAGGTTGTAAGTGTGAAAAACGGTCACAAGTCACATTTTTCAGCGCCGTTGTAACTTTGAACGGTCCCTAAATGAACTGTTGTGAGTCAAGGACTACCTGTATTTAACAGATATTTAACGGTAGGTCTGTGTAGTTATAGTCCACTTGTTAAGGTTCCTGTTTAATTTTTAACCTCTCCCAACTGGAAGTGGGAAAATAAATTTATCTTAAACAAGGAAGGAACACTGATTTTCTTTCGAAATGCAGCCCTACTTGCTTTTATAAAAAAAACACATTTATCCAGTTGCTGAGCCGTGGAATTCAAAATAAGAAAGAGCACCACAATTAACATCTACACACTGTTCTACACACTGTTCAACATCAGGAAACGGAATGGGGAAAAAAGTATTCTCCTGAGCTAACGTTAGACAGACAGTCCTCGACTTAACGATCATAATTTAGCCCAAAACGTCCCTTGCTAAGGGAGACAGTTGCTAAGGGAGTATTTGCCCCATTTTACAACCTGGTTAAGTGAATCCCTGCAGTTAGTAACCTGGTTGTTAAGTCAATCTTGCTTCCCCATTGACTTTGCTTGTCATAAGTTTCAGCGATCAAAAGGTGATCACATGACCCCAGGACACTGCAACCGTCATAAGTACGAGTCAATTGCCAACCATCTGAATTTTGATCCCATAACTATGGGGATGCTGAAAGAGTTGCAAGTGTAAAAAACGGTCATAATTCACTTTTTTCAGTGCCATACTATAACTTCAAACGTCACTAAATCAACTATTGTAAGTCCAGCACTGCCTGCCTACAATATAAAGCTGACTGTGGCATTCCTAGTATAAAGACTGAAGAATTACATATTTTTTTCTTCTTTTTATTGTGCATCAGCATCAACATAAAACATTTAGGATGTCTAAAGAGTCGCTGTCTGAGCTTACTATAAAGCAGGGGTCTTCAAACTTGGCCCTTTTTTATGACTTGTGGACTTCAACTCCCAGAATTCCTTAGCCAGCGTGCCTGGCTGGGGAATTCTGGGAGTTGAAGTCCACAAGTCATAAAAGGGCCAACTTGGAAGACCCCTGCTATAAAAAGTAGATGTTTCCTCAACGTAAGAAAAAAAATATAGGTGAAATAGCTTTCCGGAAAAACGTTGTAGCTGAAATTACAGTAAAAACGTTCCTGAAAAAATGTAATAAACGTTCCTGAAAAAGTGTAATTAAAAACCCCAAAGGCAAAGTCCGTTTTCAGGGAAAAAAAAGGAAACACTTTTGATGACACAATAAATGAATCAGTAGGGAATAAAAACGACAGTCAACAACTTAGAGGTAATTGCAGATATAAAACCCTCAAAAGAAGAAAAGATTTTTTTTTCCCTCGGTGATTGCCATCATAAACGCATTTTGAGGAAATATATCGATATGACATTTACCACAGCAACAAAACTTTTGGGAATTTATAATATAGGAGAAGACATACAATTTGTAAGGGTTATAGTCACAAATGACTCGTTCTCTGCCTCAACGCTTTGGCTGTTATTTAAATTTTATGTCTTCAAAATGTGGTACATCCACATGGAAAATTACACTTGCTAAACAATACTGGTTTTCTTTAATTAATGATGTTGGAAAGACAAAATGGTATCTCTTATGACAGTAAATGTCATAAACCAAATTTTTCTTGTTAATCAAAACATAAATTAGGACGGATTTTTATAAACTTTCCTCACACATTTGCCTATAAGAAAAAAGGCTAATGTCAATATGTTTTAGGCACCTGTCATTGGAAACTGGGCATCTGGATTGTGTAATATTTGATTTGGTTGTGGCTGTCTAATTTTATGAAGCTTTTGAATAAACATCACTCTCCTTCTGCTGATTAATTTGCTAGATAACTCATTTCAGGAGATCCCTGCATAGACAAAAATTGTGGTATTATACAGAGATGTTGTCTTAACCTCAAAGAGAAGGAAGTGTTTGGGTTTTTTTTAAAAAAAAGGTTCTGAAATATATCAGTCTATCACAGAGTCCTTTCAGGGGCAATTGCTGGTTATGAACCTGGAACGATCCTAATGAATCATCTCTGCAAGATTCCTTCTTTAAAAGGAGTGCTAATGATCTGCTAGATACAGAATTTTGCAAAAATGCCTCAGAAAGTGACAAAGGGCAACTGGGCACCCTGTTACAGGCATCGGCAGGCAGCGAAAGGGATATCACGCTTATCGTCATGTCAACTCCACACATCATCTGCATGATGAATAACAGAATAACAGAGTTGGAAGGGACCTTGGAGTCCTTCTAGTCCAGGGGTAGGCAACCTTGGCTCTTTTATGACTTCAACTCCCAGAATTCCTGAGCCAGCCATGCTGAGGGGAAAGGGAGAGGTTTCCAAGCTGAGCCATGCTGGCTCAGGAATTCTGGGAGTTGAAATCCACGAGTCATAAAAGAGCTACGGTTGCCTACCCCCGGTCTAGTCCAACCCCCTGCACAAGCAGAAGACCTTATGGTATTCTGGACCAAGGACCTATCCAATTATGCATTTCATGATGCACTTTTTTTCTTATTAAAAAAGGAGGAAAAGTTCATTGGACGTGGAAGGTCCTTTATGAACTTTTCTAGAGCATTCTTATGAAAGAGTGTTATTTTCTACATTGTAAATCAGGAATGTCATCTTTAATGAAGCAGATGATCAGAAACTTTAGTAACACATTTGTGGTTTGCCGTTCTCTCTCTCTCTCTCTCTCTCTCTCACACACACACACACACACACAAACACACATCTTTCTAAATCTATTATCTATCCATATATCTATATCTATCTATCTATATCTATCTATCTCTATACATCTGTATCTATACACCTATATCTATGTATCTTTGTATCTATCTATCTCTATCTCTATCTCTATCTCTATCTCTATCTCTATCTCTATCTCTATCTCTATCTCTATCTCTATCTCTATCTCTATCTCTATCTATCTATCTATCTATCTATCTATCTATCTATCTATCTATCTATCTATTAGCCTATTTTTCTTGGTTTATCCTTTCCTTGTTCCAATTCAGCATAGGCAGCTACAATCAACGGGCTTCTGAACATTGTGTAACCAATATTGTGTAAAAAGAAAAAAATATAAAATATATGGGCAGTAATCCTATTAACTGCATTTAGTTAATTTTAATTAAAGCAAATTTAGCTTTTGTCACGGCTGTTACTACTTTTCAGAGTATGATCCGGTCCATGGTACTCCTTTCTTCCAAAAAGTTAACCATCCTTGTCATATAACAATCCTACATCCCTAGCACTTCAGTAATCCACTAAAGATTTAGTTTAGTTCCACATCTTTCAGTCCAAAGATCTCAGCCCCATAAATTAGTTGGGGAGAGACTTTCCCAAGAGAAAGGTGGGGAAATCAAATTTCCCCTATTGTTTGGGACAAAACGAATATGTTTAAAGATCTCAAAAATTCAGCTTGGTTAAGCTTAAAGGTCAATTCTTCTGATATTGTAGGAAAAAGAGTGTCAGAGCCTAGGGGCAGAGTGAAAAGAAGGGTCAGCCTAGAATCCCTATGTTGCCACAAAGTCCTAACCCCTTTGAGTGCTGCTGACCCTTATCTAAACTCCTACCAGGTGCCAACCATTAGTTGAGAAGATCCCTCTGCATAGGCATGAGTAGCAATAAATCAGTTTAACTGGACCTTCACACGTGGACCTCATCTTTTGCACCTGACAGATCTCAAGGAACTGAACTGATTTCTTTGTTCAATATGCTACTCATCAAATGATAGATAGTTCCTGAAAACAGACAGATGAGTCTTAATAGACTTGAAACCATAGCTCTCTCTAACCCAGGGGTGTCTAACTCGCAACATCATGCGACATGTTGCGACATATCACGACTTTTTTCCCATTGGGTGTGGTTTTGGCATGACGCATCCGGCCCGCGGGCCGGCAGTTTGACACCCCTACTCTAACCTATCAGTCACAGAGGACCATAATCAGTCATAATCATAATCAGTCATAATCTCCCAATGGCTTAGTAGTGGTCCTTGCAGCACATTATCTTCCCATAATCATATATTCAAAGTAGTAGATTACATGGAAAATGAATTATGATGCTGAATTCAAAATCTTGATTGAAGAAGCAGGTCTTCTATTTTTCCTCAGATTTTTAATCTGTCTATACAACCTCTTAACAAGGGCAAACCTAACTATCATTGTCTACGACTCATAACTGCAGCCCTAAATTAATCTGGCCAATATTATCCAACTGACATCTTTCTGACTGATTTGGGGCGTTTAAGTAAAGCATACATTATTCTGTTCATTCCTTTGAGATGATATTACTTGAAAAAAAAATAATTCCACATCATGAAATATGAAACAAGTTAAAACGTCTAAGTGATCTATGAATTTGACTGAGGCAATAGTAAAATATACAGTCTGGTTTAGTTTAATTTAGTCTTAGTTTCCTGTTTAACTTGGAGCCTTCTTTCTTAATCTGTGTTTCTGTAAGAATCTTTCCTGTCATGTAGGGAATGTAAGAATTGCAATTATTGAAAGAATTGTAAAAATGTAAGAATGTACAGTAATTATGTAAGAATACATATCAATCACCTCCACAAATAGTTTTTTTTCCTGTTCTTTGCTTATTTGTTTCAGGGAAGAGATTTGCTGGAACTGTTTTTGCATTAATCTTTTACTTCCAGAAAAAGACATTACAGCTTTCTTTGACTTTTGAATTACTTTCCACAAATTCTGGAAATGTTAATTTGGCATTATCTGCCAAATAGCCTTACTCTGAAAGACCTGATGAAAATTCATTTTCTGCTTTCCCCAAATCTCCAGAGAAGCATTGCTTCGAAGCAGAGCTTGGATCCAAAGGAAGTTATATTGCCTTATTGAGATTTTGTTTCAATCTTATTTTCACTGAGTGGTTAAAAAAAATTACTTGATTGGAGAGGGGGGAAAGAAATTGCATACTGTTGTAAATTGGACATCGAATCCAACCTATCCATCACTACTTCTGAACTGTGTGCCGTGCAGTGCCAATTTTTTAAACACTGATGGAAGTGATAATCCAATACACCAAGTTTCCCACCTCTGTTTCAGTTCTTTCTTGTGAAGAATCAGGACACTATGTTAAGTTCCAGTTAAGATGATTTATTGCTCAAGCCTATACACAAGACCCTAGTCAACTAACAGATCAGCATAAAATTAGAGCCAGATAAGAGTTAATAGAATTAACTCGGATTGCTTATGGGAACGTAATGACTCCAGGCTAATTCCTCTCTTGACTCCACACCCAGGCTTTGCCTCTTCTGTCAAATTCCTCCACCAAATAGGTTGCCTTTCCTACAATTGTATGAGAAGCCAGCTTTCTTTGGAAAAATGCCTAATTTTAGATACGATTTCCTAATTTCCTTTTCAACCTGTTTATGAAACTACCGAATCTCACACAATGGGTCAGCTGAAATTAATTATTTGGGGAAGGCTTTTTCGTTGGCAATTACAATTTCCAATTCTCTTTGTGTCCTAAAAACCTCCAGAATTGTAAGCTAACATCTATTCACCTCTGATCTCCTTCACCTCTATAACTAGTTGTGCCCAAATAAAAATTTAATGCTTTAGCCATCATGTTATATGAATAAGCGTGATTGCTTTTCCTTGGAGAGAAATGTTTTTGTAGGAAAAGGGCTGTGAAGTTGTTAAAAAATGAAAAAATGAATGAGGCTTCTGTTCTTAAAATAGATTAATGGTTCAGTTGCTGTTGATCACAGTCCATGAAATTAATTTTCAGGTGATCCATTTAGCATCCAAATTTTCCATGATGAAAGTTTGCTTCTGAATAATCTAATGGGTTCCTTCACTTTTTTGTGCTACTTAAAAAGTACCAAACTTACTGAATAGACTGTCAAACTTCTCCAAAATGGAAAGATTGATGGGGGATATAATTTGGTTTCCATAGGTTTTACAGGTATAGAAAAAGCAAATAGAAGATATTTCTTAATGTTTCTCTCTGAAGGGGAATCATCAAAGTCTTGAGTTCTTCTCCCCTAAATTCCTATGATTACAAGGCAGTTTTCCACAACTACGGTTTGTTACTAAATCTCAAAATGTAAAACTTGTGTAGCATTCTATAGCTCCAACACATAATCAACACACGCGGAGTCAACATTTCTCCTATATTAGCAGACAGACCCATATTTTATAGAATAAAAATTAATCATTGTCCAGGCAGTGATGGAAAGGCAAAGAGTTTGTGACACCACAATTACATGGATTTTTTTTAAAAAAATATGTAAAATCTTGAACAACCTACTTTTTATTTGTCTCAGGAGGTATCAACAAACCAACTTTGAGAAGGCTGTCAGGTTAAACAAGGTCCATCCTGGTTAATATTTGGATGAGAAGGTACTAGGAAAACCAGGACTACAGCATAGGCTACAGTATAGACCAGGGGTAGGCAACCTGGGCTCTTTTATGACTCGTGGACTTCAACTCCCAGAATTCCTGAGCCAGCCATGCTGAGGGGAAAGGGAGAGGTTTCCAAGCTGAGCCATGCTGGCCCAGGAATTCTGGGAGTTGAAGTCCACGAGTCATAAAAGAGCCGAGGCTGCCTACCCCTGGCCAAGGAGGCTCATCGCTTAGAACAGGAGGACTTAGGACAGAGGTAGGCAACCTTGGCTCTTTTATGACTCGTGGACTTCAACTCCCAGAATTCCTGAGCCAACCATGCTGAGGGGAAAGGGAGAGGTTTCCAAGCTGAGCCATGCTGGCTCAGGAATTCTGGGAGTTGAAGTCCACGAGTCTTAAAAGAGCCAACGTTGCCTACCCCTGTAAACTAGACACATCAACTGCTGCATTGCCTTCTTCTGTCTTGGTTTTAAGATTGCAAAAATGAAGCCATTAATTTTCTTCTTCTATTTCTGCTTTCCTACTCACCTAGGTGTCTCAGTGAGCGTATCAACTTTTAGCCTAGTGGCAATCTCTCTTGAGAGATATAGTGCCATATGCAAACCCCTGCAGTCTCGGGTCTGGCAGACCAAAACCCATGCCTTGAAGGTAATTGCAGCCACATGGTGTCTGTCTTTTGTCATCATGACGCCATACCCGATTTACAGCACCCTGATGCCTTCAGCGCTTCCTAACAGCACCACGTCCAAGTGTCGTATTAATTGGCCAAGCACAATGATCGAGCAGTCCTGGTAAGAATGGACCATAGGTCCTTATTTTATTTTATTTTTGAAGGCATTTGTCTTTATCAAATTATGGAAAGCTCAATGATTTGTGATTTCAGTGGAACCAAAATAAGTATAATAGTACCATTGCAGCTAATTGCACTAATGATTGATGTCTCGATTACAACGTTAACTGTATAATTATAGCACAATAAGTTGCACTTATGTAGTAATCAACTGAGACTTTTTCATTCTTCTATAGTTCTGGCACTTTCTGCATTTATATCATGTTCTCCACCCACTATGGACAATGGACACATTCTTCTCATATGTCAACCCAACTATCTTCCCCAAGATCATTATCCAGATGTGGTTGCCTCCTAAGAAATGGGGAGACATTCAATTCCCCCAAAGTTTCAGATACTAAAGCGTTGATCAATCAAACCTAAAGTGGTCAAGCTGGACACCCACATTGTCCAGGAAATAAAAATTCTGAGCAGTTAATCAGAAATATGTTTTCTCTTTTCTCTCAAGTGGATTTTTTTTATAAAGGACAGAGAACTTTTAAAACTTTCTTCTTTTGTCTTCTATCTCAGGTTTTATTTTTCCCCATCTTTTCCTCCTGTATAAAAGTGCAGAGGATTTTTGTCTGCAAAAGAGGATGGGGGAAGTTATAGAAAGGGATCCCCCAGGAGTGTTTGGGAGAAGACACAACAATTGGGGTTCTGTTACAAGGGCCTAAGGACAGTGGTGGGATTCAGCTGATTCGCACCAGTTCAGCAGAACTGGTAGCTAAATTTTACTGAGTTCAGAGAACCGGCTGAATGCACATTGCTTCTGGAAGTCCATTCTAGGCCTCGGACGCCTGGAGGAGGCCTCCCCAGCCTAGAACAGCCCACCAGAAGTGCGTGGATGCCACTTCTGGAAGTCCGTTCTAGGCCTCAGAGGCTTGGAGGAGGCCTCCCAGACCCAGAATGGCCTGCTGGAAGTGCATGGATACCGCTTCTGGAAGTCCGTTCCAGGCCTCGGAGGCCCAGGCCTGCATCCAATAAGAGAACCGGTTGTTCAAGTATTTGAATCCCACCACTGCCTAAGGACCTCCAATTGAGGCAAGCAGGGAAAGCACAATCGGGATACTACGTCCAGTTTTGGTCATCATGGTGCAAAAAAAAGATGCTGAGATCTTAGAAAAGTACAGAGAAGAGCAAAAAAGATGATAAAGAGTCTAGACTCTAGAGGCTAAATCTTACAATGAATGGCTAAGGCAGGGGTAGACAACCTTGCCTCTTTTATGATTCGTGGACTTCAACTCCCAGAAATCCTGAGCCAGCCAAGCTGGCTCAGGAATTCTGGGAGTTGAAGTCCATGAGTCATAAAAGAGCCAAGGTTGCCTACCCCTGGGCTAAGGGAACTATCGGTAGGTGTGCTTAGCCTAATAAATAGAAGACTTAGAAATGACATGATCATTGTCTTCCAATACCTGAAGGGCTGTCAAAGAGAAAAGGAGATTGACTTATTCTCCAAAGCACCTGAGGGCAGGACAAGATGCAATGGGTGGAAGCTCATAACCGGAAGATGCAACCTGGAACTAAGGAGGGATTTCCTGTCAGTGAGAACAACTAATCAATGGAAAGACTTGCCTCTCAGAATTATGCGTGCTTCACCACTGGAAGTTTTCAAGAAAAGATTGGATAACCCTTTGTCTGGGGTGGTACGAGGATCCCTGTCCTGGGTAGGGGGTTGGACTAGAAGACCTCCAAGGTCCCTTCTAACCCTACGATTTTATATAAGTCTCAGGGAAGGAGAGTTTCTTGAGTTATGGGTACATTTCACTCATAGCAGATAATTGTATGACTATCTGCAAGCTTTGCAGAGAGAAAGATGGTGTAAAGGACTTAAATCATCGTGAATTTAAGCAAATTCTTTTAAGAAAAGGAGATTTGAATGGATGGATACATGTGTGAGGTATATTCACTCTCTCTCTCTCTCTGTCTCTCTCTGTCTCTCTCTGTCTCTCTCTCTCTCTCTCTCACACACACACACACACACACACACCTGCATTCATTATCATATTCCTTGTCAAATTAGACAGCCGCTTAGACAAATTATTGGGTGCACTAGCCTTCCTTTCAGATAAATAGCACGGCTGTTTTGCCGTCACGGTCACCGGCATGGTTCCAGATTTGCAGCAAAGTTTACAGGCCTATTGACTGAAATCTTCAACAAATAAATAAATAAAACAGATAGACCCATATTTCTTCAGCAGTTCCTGCAATAACAACTCAAATTATCATCTACCCTGTTTTGGATTTTGGGTGATTTTAAATCAAACCTGTGGCATGAACATTAGTCAAAAGTGGGTTTATTTGTTTGAGACCATATTATTTAGTATTTGGAACTGGCGAGCTAGCCAAAGATGCCAGATTAATCAGCTGTAATTGTAACTGAAGCTCAAGTGGGAGATGTTTTCTGTAATATACCTCCTTCAGATGATATCCTGATTGTTAATCATGACAGCCCTGGAAAGCAAAACAATTATGTTTAAATTATGCCTTTGTACGCTCTACAATAATTTCATATTTCAAATCAGAAATAGCCCCGTAATAATAAACTTTCCAAAAACTGCTCTGCTGATCTGCTTTAGAAAAAACAGAGATAATTATAGCAAAGAAGCAGACATTTGTTCTGGAATAAATGTACATGGACTAAATCCTGTTTTTGTGGGGGTGGGGGTCCTGCTTTTAAAATAACAGGCGCTGACTGATGGATTCATTTATTAAATTTACATGCCACCCTTCTTGCTGTGCAGAGCATTCTGGGTGGCTTACAATGCAATAAAAAAGAAGTATAAAAGCAATTATAAATATCGGAATAATTAAAATTACAAACATTGAATAGATTAAGAACCAAGGGCTTGTGCACCAGGTACCCCCACCCTGAAGTGTCTCCATTGGGGCCCCACGCCAATCTAGGTCAAAGCCCCTTTGGAAAAACCACAAGGATGTGGGTGGCTACCTCGTCTGAGGTAGCAGGATGTTCCAAAGGACAGGGGTCACAGCGGCAAAGATTTTTCTCCTAGAACCTGCCAGTCAAAATTCCTTGGCTGATGGGGTCCAGAAGTAGACCTCTTTTTCTGGACTGTGTGGGGTGGGCCACTCCTATTGGGGCAAGATGGTTCTTCAGATATCCTGGAGCCATGCCATAAAGGGCTTTAGAGGTGATGACCGACCTCCTGAATTGAACCCAGAAGCAAATCGGCAACCAGGGCAGTTCCCATAACAGTAGTGTTATACCTCAGGAGCCTCCAAAACTGTCCATCGTATTCTGAACCAATTGTAGCTTCCAAATAGTCTTCAAGGGCAGCTCCATGAAGAGTGCATTGTAGTAAGACAACAGAGATGACCAGG
>NW_015392052.1:38777-47575 GCF_001527695.2 Protobothrops mucrosquamatus | reverse complement strand
GAGAGAGAGAGAGAGAGAGAGAGAGAGAGAGAGAGAGAGAGAGAGAGAGAGAAACTTGTTCAAACTATTCTCCACCAATAACAATAACTTTATTGCAAAAGCTGTCACAATTGTATAAAAAACATGGTCAAATTTTGACTTATAGCTATAGTGCAGAAATGTACCCTGGTTGGCTGTGGTTACATTGCTGGATCTGTTAAATTCCTTAGATTTTTTTTTCTTTTCTTTTCAAAAAGCGAGAGACAAAACATACCATTAAAATTTTAACTGTCTCAAACACTATTTTTATAGCTTATTAATTATACCAAAGAAGCACAACTAATTAGTTTAATGGGCAGCCTTGTGTATGCAAGTAACATTAAATAGATAACTAAAGTAAATCAACATGCAAAATTGCTGTTGTTCTATGGCCAACAGAAGTGATATATTGCAAGGAAAGAAATATAGCTGTTCCAATTGACAATAAAAAAGAAAAAGCTTTCTCCATTGTTTTCATTTTTTTTTAATTTTATTCCCTTAATGGTTATTACAATGCATTTAATCTTTCCTTTCCTTTCCTTTCCTTTCCTTTCCTTTCCTTTCCTTTCCTTTCCTCTCCTCTCCTTTCCTTTCCTTTCCTTTCCTTTCCTCTCCTTACCTTACCTTACCTTACCTTTCCTTTCCTTCCCTTCCTTCACTTCCCCTAACCTCCCCTTTCTCACCTTGCCTTGCCTTCCCTCCCCTCCTCTTCCCTCCCTTCCCCTTCCTTCCCCTCCCTTCCATTCCCTCCACTTCCTTTTCCTCCCCTCCCCACCTCTTCCTCCCCTCCTCTCCCTTTACTTTCCTTCCTTATTCTCCCCTTGCCTTCCTCCCCTCCCCTCCCCACCTCTCCCCTTCCCTTTCTCTTCTCTTCCCTTCGCTTCTGTTCTCCCTCCATGATACGCAAATATCTTCCCAGTGGCCATGTTTGCTAAGCTCAGGTCTTGCCAAATGTTGAAAGTACCATATATCCATGAAGTGCTGGATTTACATAGCAAAGCGAGCCCCTGAGCAACAAAATAGAATGCAGCTGCATGTTTCATTTCAATTTATTATTCAGGTTACTTAACATCAATGCAGGCTAATTTTATCATGACATTAATTCCAAACAAGAAGAACAATTAACATGAAAAGGAGTGAAAGAAACCGTGTTTTACCCAGGCGTGTCCGTGCGGTTCTGGATTGGGCCACATGACTCTCTAAAACCCTAGTTTACAGGATGTATCGTGTCACCGCAAATAATCCAATTGCATTTGTAGCTCTGTGATCTGCTCTGTGACAGTTCTTTTCTCCTGGTTAATAATTCAGAATGCACATTCAGTCTCCACCTAGCATGTTGCCAGCCTTCTACAAACCAACACAAAGAAGTGCTTTGCGCCTTAATTTGATCAGAGCCTCCTTGAGCACAATGGCGATTTCTGAGAATGCCACGACTCATTCAGAGACAGGATTTATCTCAACCCATAATAGAATCGTTTTATTCTCAGGGAAATCAACATGCTGCTTTGATCAAGCGAGACATAATTTCATCAATCTCTTCTGGCATCGACATAGAGATGGAAAGCAACAGCTAAAAACGATGTTCTCGGCTTCTCAACGTGAAACAATTCACTCAAATATCTGTCATCTTTAAAGGAAATGCCATCACTAAGTGACGGAGCTTGTGTTCAGCCATTTCAAAGAAGCCCAGGAGTATCCATTGAGAAAAAAAATGATTGTCCTGAAGTTGTTCAGAAAGGGTAGACACCCTTACAGCCCCTCTACGAACCAATGGGTGTGAAAAAATGGGGACATGTAGAATATGCCCTAGGGCAGGGGTCCCCAACGCCCAGTCCGTGGACTGGTACTGGGCCGTGGCATACCCACAATGGGTCTGCACAAAAAGGCAAAGTCCCATTCATGGGATGAAGGCAGCACACAAAACCACACACTCTCTGGTCCACAGAAAAAAAATTTCTCCACAGAATCAGTCCCTGGTGCCCAAAAGGTTGGGGACCTCTGCCCTAAGGGATATGCCTTAACAAGTGAAAGCTAAGATAGAACATGGAATCATAGAGTTGGGAGGAACTTTGAAGATCTTCTAATATAACCCTCTGCCCAAACCTTATATCATCCTAGACAAATGGTTGTCCAGTCTATTTCTGATAACCTTCACTGAGGGATAGAATAGAATAGAATAGAATAGAATAGAATAGAATAGAATAGAATAGAATAGAATAGAATAGAATAGAATAGAAAATATGGAATGGAATGGAATGGAATGGAATGGAATGGAATGGAATAGAATAGAATAGAATAGAATAGAATAGAATAGAATAGAATAGAATAGAATAGAATAGAATAGAATAGAATAAACACGGAATGGAATGGAATGGAATAGAATAGAATAGAATAGAATAGAATAGAATAGAATAGAATAGAATAGAATAGAATAGAATAGCAAAGTTGGAAGAGACCTTGGACATCTAGTCCAACCCCCTGCTCAGGCAGGAAACCCTGTACCATTTCAAACAAATGGTTGTCCAATCTCCTCTTAAAAACTTCCAGTGTTGGAGAACCACAGCTTCTGGAGGCAGGTTGTTCAACTGATTAATTGTTCTGTGAGGAAATTTCTCCTTAGTTCCAGGTTGCTTCTCTCCTTGATTAGTTTTCATCCGTTGCTTCTTGTCCTGTCTTCAGGCGCTTTGGATAATAGCTTGACTCCCTCTTCTTCATGTCGACCCCTGAGATATTGGAAGACTATCATGACATTCCTAGACCTTCTTTTCACTAGTTTAGTTTGACCACTGTCTTCCCCTTCTTCTCCTTCACTCAACCTTGTCAAAGAGAATTATGGACTGGTATAATTCAGAGGGTCATTAATCCCATTATATTCCTTGGTGCTCTCTAAGTGCCTGAAGGCAGAGCCTACACATTCATCTTCAGATCTTCTCCCCATGTGAAGCGAACTAAGGGGCAGACATGGCGAGGGCTAATGGGGACAGGTTAATGGGTGGACACGATTTGAATAGAGTTCCCATTTTGTGCTGGAAATACAGCCTGATGCAGCAGCTTCCTGCTGGACTGTTGCTTTGGCTTATTGCAAGCTTAATAACTTTATAATTTCAAAAGCAATAAAGGTTAGATTGTCACCCTTGAAGGTTGAGATATCTCATAGTGGTGTTGGAAGAAGCAATCTCTACTAGGGACATCTATTAACACTCCTCTCACTTTCTCCTAAATTGAGTCTCAGAAGGATGTTGACTTTGGAAGAATGTCCGCCAAGCACAGTCATGGAAATGTACTACCAAGCATTGATGAGGGCAATAATATTCACAAAATGGATTCCATTTTATTAATATACACCAGGGGAGGATCCTTTGAATTAATTAGTGAAGACAAAAAAAGATTAAACTTTCAATGGCTGGAAAGAATTCAATGTTCCAGAGACAACTAATTTAGAAGGACTTTGCTACTTTCATGGAGGCTTTCAGAGACTTTTGTGGAGGAAAAGGAAGCAGTGGAGGCAATCACGTTTATTCTTCACTATAGCCCTGGAATCCATTGACTTGCAAATCTCAGTTAGTGGTTGGAAGATTCCAGCAAAACTTAATGAACATAGCAGGAGATCAAAGGTGCTTTTTCAAGACGCCAAACGTGCTTTTTCAAGACACAACTGGAATACAGTTCATACCAATGTTCAGGGCGGGGAGGACCAATTTAGGTGTTATATTTTTTCTATCCTGCTCTATGGAGTAGAGAGTTGGTCTCTGACAGAAGGCCACCTGAAGAGACTAGAAGCATTTGAAATGTGGATTTACAGGCTGCTGTTACGTAGAAGCTGGGTTGACAAGATCAGAAATGAGGAGGTGATCAGCCGCCTGGGAAAGCCAAGGGAAATCATCAAAACAATTAAAAAATGAAAGTTAGAATATTTCGGACATGTGATGCAACACCCAGAAAAATACGGCATGCTCCATTTAATCCTCCAGGGAAAGATTGAAGGCAAATGAGGTCCAGGCAGAAGAAGAACATCGTGGCTTCAAAATCTAAGGGACTGGTTTGGACAAAACTCAGCAGCACTTTTTCGTGCAGCTGCTGATAAAAACAGGATCGCCAACATGATCGCCGATGGCACAAGAAGAAGAAGAAGGACGAATTTGAGAAGAAGCCACTATCAAACTTATTTTGACAGCTGATCAAAGCTACTTTAGTGGAAAGCTACACTTACAGGAAGCACTTCTGTTTTTCTTAAAAATGTCTGATTAAGCCAGAAGATCACATCCCATAATTCGATCCTTAAAGCTCCTTACTGCACATTTCTGAACGCTGCTACATTTTTACTGAGAAATTACCATATTCAAAAACGATGTTGTTAGAAGCCAATCCTCTCATTAAAAGATGGGTTGACTAATACTTTGGAATGCCTTTTTTTTGGATAAAGGACAAAGATATGTCTTCATTCAACAAGCAGTGAACCTTCTCCAAACAGCAATTTAATAGGGCTTATCCAATGATCACTGTTTTAAATGCTGGCCAGACTTTTGTGGCTGAGTCCGTCTGTCACACCACTTAATCACGAAGGAGCTGAGAGACCAACTCACTTGCAAGATCTTTCGTAAAAGCCAAGATTGATCCTCGTAACATTAATCATGCAAGCGGATCTTCAACGTTGCATTATCCCCAAGGGATATGAATTACCTACAAGGTCCGGAGGTCATTCTGAGGGCTTCATGAGACTCAAAATAATCACCGTTATACTTATTTGCAGTGCAGGATGAGAAGTAAATAAGACATTTTGACGTCTACCTTGGCTTAGACACCTGAAAAGCTGCTTAAATGCTTCCCACATGAAGCATCAGGTAAAACAAAGATCTGTTCGTCAAAACTTTGCCTTGCTTTACCTGACTTAACCCAAACAGACTCATCAAGAGCCTTTTAATCTTTTGAGAGGAGTATGAACGTAGAACTACAACTGACATCAATATATATTGTTTTACTGATTAATTGTTCTAACTGTCAGGAAATGTCTCCTTAGTTCTAGGTTGCTTCTCTCCTTGATTAGTTTCCATCCATTGCTTCTTGTCCTGCCTTCAGGTGTTTTGGAGAATAGCTTGACTCCCTCTTCTTTGTGGCAGATATTGGAAGATTGCTATCATGTCACCCTATTCCTTCTTTTCACTAGATTAGATATACCCAATTCCTGAAATCATTCTTCATATGTTTTTGTCTTTGGTCCCCTAATCATCTTTGTTGGTCTTCCCTGCACTATTTCTGGAGTCTCAACACCTTTTTTTATATCGTGGTGATCAAAACTAGATGAAATATTCCAAATGTGGTCTTATCAAGACATTATAAAGTGGTATTAACAACTTCACGTGATCTTGATTCTATCCCTCTGTTAATGCAGCCTAGCACTGTGTTGGCTTTTTTGGAAGCTGCAGCACACGGCTGGCTCCTATTTAAGTGATTGTCCACTAGGACAATTTCTCTCTCTCTCTCTCTCTCTCTCTCTCTCTCTCTCTCTCTCTCTCTCTCTCTCTCTCTCTCTCTCTCTCTCTCTCTCTCTCTCTCTCTCTCTCTCTCTCTCTCTCTCTCTCTCTCTCTCTCTCTCTCACACACACACACACACACACACACACACACATGCCTATCTGTCTGTCTGTCTATCTATCTATCTATCTATCTATCTATCTATCTATCTATCTATCTATCTATCTATCTATCTATCTATCATCTATCTCAGTGGTTTTCAACCTTTTTAATGCCGCGACCCCAACCGGTCGTAAGTCGAGGACTAAACCTGTCGTAAGTCGAGGACTAAATCGGTCATAAGTCGAGGACTAAACCGGTCGTAAGTCGAGGGCTACTCAACCGGTCGTAAGTCGAGGACTTTCCCTGCCCGGGAGCGCCGCGCATGCGTGGTTCCGCCCCCTGCGCCGGCCGAGGCGTAGCTGGCAAGCGGCAGAGACGGAGCAGGCCGACCACCAGCTGGCCCAGCCCAAGGGAGGTAAGGCACCCGCCGGAAAAGGAAAAAAAAATGGCAGACAAAAAAATGGCGGACACCTTTGCTTGGCGACCCCCATGAAATGGTCGATCGACCCCAAATGGGGTCCCGACCCACAGGTTGAGAACCACTGATCTATCTATCTATCTATCTATCTATCTATCTATCTATCTATCTATCTATCTATCTATCTATCTATCTATCTATCTATCTACCTACCTACCTACCTACCTACCTACATACCTACATACATACCTACCTACCTACCTACCTACCATCTTCTATTTATTTTAATACAAAATAAGTTTTGACTTCTGGTCTTCCTGGACAAATCCATGAAGTTTTCTTGTGGAAGTGGCTAGCCCTTGATTATTTCTTCCCAGAGCTCCAGAGATTGATGGCCAAAGTCCCAGAGATGACTGCTTAAGGTGGGACTAGTATTCCTAGTTGCCTGGTGATTGGCTCAAAATCACTCAACAGCTTTCATGCCTAAAGCAGGATTAGAACTCAGTCTCCTGGTAATTGACCCAAAATCACCCAGTAGGCTTTCATGCCTAAAGTGAGACTAACAATCTCTTAGTTTCAGGACTAGAACTCACAGTCTAATGGTGATTGGCCTAAAGTCACCCTAGAGCTTTCATGCCCAAGGTGAGACTAACGGTCTCCTGGTTTCTAGCTTTTAACCATTATACCAAGCTGGTCTTCACACCACACATAAACCAAGAAGAATGCCCAATATCAAGTCATTTCTATATCATTGCCAGAAAAAAATACCTAGACACAGGGCCAGCTCTGTAGACACTGGTTTATGAGTGCCAAATTTTAGAACGTGCCAACATTTGAAACTCTTTCAAAAAGCCCAATTAAAAAAGTAACAATAACAACAACACCAACAACTCAGTAACAACACACAGTTGTTTTATTTGCAGGTCTTTGCATTTTGTTATCTCTTCCAGTTCCTTCTTTTCTCTTCTGCTGTCTGTAGATATAGGCAGGTCCACTATCCAGAGTGTTTTTGTCTTTCTTATTAACAATTGTGATTATGATTTTTGCATTTTCTTCTTGACCAGCTGTCCCTGATTAAAAAATCTGATACCTTGAAGAATAGTTTGATGCTTTCCAGCCTGCCAACGACAGTATTTTTGGCCGCTTTGCTCACCCAAAAAGGAAAACAAAACCCAAAAGAAACTATCTAATAATAATAATAATACCCTCTTACAATAAATAAGCTCCAAGCCAGCTGGATGATTTGCATTAAGGAAGTGAGAGCCAAACGCTTGACAGAAACAAAGGCAGCCTTTGGTAAGAAGAAATAGCTTGCAGCAGTTAACCTTGTACAGTTGCACTCTTCTCGTTTGACCATGGTGTGATTAACAGTAAGCTCCACAACTGCTTTTTTTTTTTTAAAAAAAATAGTCTTGGTTTTGATCTCCCCAAACATAGCCTTTCATTATGCAAATCAGCGCTGGGGGGAATAAAGCTCCCTTCCTCCACTTTGTTTGTTTATATTGCAGCTAAATTAAAGATGTTTTTTTTTCTCTCCTTTTTTTTTGTTCTCCTTTTGGCAGTACCAGTGTGTCATATGCTTTTGATTAATCACACATAATTGGTAGGCAGCATGTGGGGTAAAGTAATTTCATACCAATCACTACCTATTATTTAAGATTGCTTTGACAAGTCACCCTGTCTGGTTCATCAGGAGCCCTGGGGCGAGGCTGAACAATTATGCTATGAGTTTATGCATTATGTATGTATGTATGTATGTATGTATGTATGTATGTATGTATGTACATGTACATGTACATGTACATGTATATGTATATGTATATGTATATGTATATGTACAGTATATGTATATGTATATGTATATGTATATGTATATGTATATGTATATGTATATGTATATGTGTTTTTCAAAATTTGGATTGCTAACAAAGAATTAAGGGAGAACTGGAATAGCCATTTCAAACTTTTTAGTTCTTTTCAACCAGACATACCCTTTCTCCCATATTTGGGCCGACGGTGCACCAAACTCAAGATATGTATATGTATATGTATATGTATATGTATATGTATATGTATATGTATATGTATATGTATATGTATATGTATATGTATATGTATATGTATATGTATATGTATATGTATATGTATATGTATATATGTTTTCATAGATTTTCACGGGTACAGGTATGTAGGTCTTGGCATATTCGGGTCTTTTCCGAAACAGCTGAACATTCCACAAACAATAAAAGCCAACCAATCCACACAGCCAACCAATCCACCTACAGCAACTAAGCCAGCACTCCACACACCCCCACCAGTATTTATAGAGAGACGGCAGCTCCGATCACATTTTGCTCGCACAAGCACGAAGCCGAAGACCCCAGCCTGAAGATGATGAGTGGGACCTCGTCGAAACGTCGCCAAGATACTCTCAATCTTATACGGGACAAGACCCGAATACACCAAGACCTACATACATACATACATACATACATACATACAATACATACATACATACATACATACATACATACATACATACATACATATATATATATATATATATATATATATATATATATCTACACATTATTAAGAGTACTAAAAATAGAAAGATATATATACCGTATTTATTGGCGTATAACACGCACTTTTCCCCCCTGAAAATAGGGGGCAAATGATGTGTGCGTGTTATACGCCGATATAACAAGTACCGTATACACATGTCTGGTGTATACGGTATTAACAAGTACCGTATACACCAGACATGTCCAAAGTCCGGCCCGCG
>NW_015392052.1:25822-36007 GCF_001527695.2 Protobothrops mucrosquamatus | reverse complement strand
TGAAGATGAAGAGTTTCTTGGTTTCCCAGATAGTAGCGATTTCTGAGTAAACTTTTGTAAAAACAGAATATCCAAGTTTCTTTGTTAAAACAGTTGCTTTTACTGTCCTTTTACATTATTTACCTTATAAGTGGTAATAATATTAATAAAAAAAAGTTCTGAGCTACCCTTATTTTGCTTCAAGTTCTTTATTTGAAATATAAGTTTTTTTCCTGAAATTTCCCTCTTAAAATGAAGGTGTGTGTTATACGCCTGTGCGTGTTATACGCCGATAAATACGGGTACATATGCATATACATATACATATACATATTCCCCAGCCAAAACAGGACAACCTCAAAAAGACAAAGTTGTTTAAAGATCAACTGCAGGTGGAAGTAAGGAAAAGTGTAAAGGAGAGCACTAGCTTTCCAATTTGGGCTGTTCCTGAAAATGTCTATGGAGATTCTGAGTAATCCAGGTCATAATTGTGCCAAAGATGCTTTTCTACAAGGCAACTGGACTTTTTTGTTTTTCTCTGAAGACATTTTGCTTTTCATCCAGTTCTGGCTGGATGGTGGGGAAAGGAAGGATTTATACTCCTTGAAGACAGCTGGTCATTTGCCTTCTTTTAGAGAGTCGTTGAAGCCATCTGAGTAGTGCAAATGGGGATGGAGACTGTGTTGTTACAGATGACCTCATCTATCTCCAGTCTACAACACAGTCCTTTCAACCTTTCCAAGAAAGTTCCACACCCATTTGCACTACTCTGGTGACCCTGATGACACAGATAAACCTCCAGGTGGCATCAACCACTCTCTAAAACAGGGATGTCAAACTGCCCACCTGCGGGCCGGATGCATCATAGCAAAACCGCGCCCACCCCATTGCCGGCAATGGCAAAAAAAGTCACGATACGTCACAACACGTCACGTGACGTTGCAAGTTTGACACCCCTGCTCTAAAAGAATGCAGATGACCAGCTGTCTGTAAGGAGTATAAATCCTTCCATTCCCCACCATCCAGTCAGAGCTGAAGAAGCTACTTGGATGAGAAGCGAAATGTCTTCAAAGAAAAACAAGAAAGTCCAGTTGCCTCCTGAAACAGCACCTTTGGAATGCAAAGATGGAAAAGTACAGGTACTCCTTGATTTACAAGGGTTTGCTTAGTGACTGTTCAAAGTTACAACAGCGCTGAAAAAAAGTGACATGACAATTTTTCACACTTAAGACCATTGTAGCCTCCCCATGGTCATGTGATTTATATTTGGATGCTTGACAACTGACTCACATTTATGATAGTTGCAGTGTCACATGATCCCCTTTTGCGACCTTTTGACTAGCAAAGTCAACGGAGAAACCAGATTCCTCTTAACAACCGGGTTACTAATTTAAACAACTGAAGTCATTCAGTTAACAAATGTGGCAAGGAAAGTTATAAAGTGGGGCACAATTCACTTAACAAATTTCTCACTTAGCAATGGGTTTGGTTGTGCTTGTAAGTTGAGGACTACCTGTAAAAGAGGCTACAGAGAAGAATTAAGGTCTTGTTCTGAAATGTAAGCTTTGGGGAAGTTCTTACTCAAATAAATAAGGCTACATACCAGTCTTTAAATCATGGGGGAAGAAATATGAACCTAAAGGAAGTTGGTTTATTTGTTTGGTTTACTTGTTCTACTTTGATTTCTTAGATATTTGTAGAAGTGCAGGCAGGGCTAAATGAAATGAGTAATCAATCTGTACTTAGCATGAGGAATTCTGGGAGTTGAAGACCACACATCTTAAAGTTGCCATGGTTGAGCAATACTCCACCTATTTTTAACTTTACAGATGAGTGGGAACAGATGCAGAAGACCACCGGTTCCTACAAGTGAGGTTCTACATTTAGGCAAGAAAAACCAAACGTACAGGTACAGTATAGATGGTACCTGGCTCAATAGTAGTAACTGTGAGGGGAATCTCGGAGTCCTAGTGGACAATCACTTAAATATGAACCAGCGGTGTGCTGCAGCTGCCATAAAAGCCAACACAGTACTAGGCTGCATTAACTCTCCCTATCTTAGTTCTAGTGCACTTCACAATTATGGTGAAATGTTACGGAACCATTCCGGTGTGAACCTTATGACGTAGGTCAAAACCAGTGGTGCTACATTTTTTCTACGACTCTGAGATCTTTCTCATGTCTCTTCTCGTTGTTTCTACTAGTCCCCTGACCTCCGATTTTGTATATTCCAACAGTTGCTGGAATGGGGTATGTCCAGTTTAATGCAGAGAAGGATGAGGGGTGATATGATAGCAGGGTTCCAATATCTCAGGGGTTGCCACAAAGAAGAGGGAGTCAACCTATTCTCCAAGGCGCCTGAAGGCAGGACAAGAAGCAATGGATGGAAACTAATCAAAGAGAAAAGCAACCTAAAACTAAGGAGAAATGTCCTGATAGTTAGAACAATTAATCAGTGGAACAATCTGCCTCCAGAAGCTGTGAATGCTCCAACACTGAACTTTTAAAGAAGAGATTGGACAACCATTTGTCTGAAATGATATAGGGCTTTCTGCCTGAGCAGGGGGTTGGACTAGAAAACCTCCAAGTTCCCTTCCAACTCTATTATTCTACATGCTGGCAAATGATCAGTTATGATCTTCATTAGATAAAAAATACTGGCTAAGAACCGCCTGAGTTAATGTAGAAATGGCAAGGCAGATATTTCAGAATGCTACGAGGGCTAAATTACTTCTGACAGTGCATCATCTGTCCAATCAGCCTAATAAAAAGATAGTGTTTTATCTTTATTTTGCTTTTGTTTTGATATAGAAAGAAAAACCATAGAATAATAAGTGAAGACAGTCAGCTGATGAAGTCCTTGGAAGGCCATCTCATTAAGAAGCCAGGGCGGACTTTAAAATGTGGGCCAAAAGACAAATAATGTGGGATTTGATTACTTCAATATTTTCCCTCTGAATGAGCCTGGAAAGAGCTAAAAATAATAAGCCAGACAGATATTTGAAAATGGATTTACGAGATCTAGCAAAGCATAATATTTGCAAACTAAGGGTGCCCACAGAGTATAGTGAAAATAGATGTCAAGATGGCAGCCATGATGGCATGAACAAAGCTCCACCATTTTCTATGTGAGGTAGAGCTTCAATCATACTGCCATGGTCACCATTTTGACTTTTTGATTCCTCACGTAGACACTCCTGTCCCCAATACTAATGGCAGCACCAAAGAGAGTCTGCCGGGATTCATGGTCAGCAATGAATGATCATAAACACACACACACACACACACACACACACAGAGAGAGAGAGAGAGAGAGAGAGAGAGAGAGAGAGAGAGAGAGAGAGAGAGAGAGAGAGACTCAAATCATTTGTTTGTGAGATGTCTAAACAAAAAGCAAAGTTGGAGGGGAATGTAGCATGGATTCCCAGGAAGCAGTGGCTATATTATATGCTGTTCTATTCCATTCCATTCCATATTTTCTATTCTGTTCTGTTCTGTTCTGTTCTGTTCTGTTCTGTTCTGTTCTGTTCTGTTCTATTCCATTCCATTCCATATATTCTATTCTATTCTATTCTATTCTATTCTATTCTATTCTATTCTATTCTATTCTATTCTATTCTATTCTATTCTATTCTATTCTACTTTTCATTACCAGATTAGGTAACATCATCAGTGCTAGGAAGGATAAGAATTAGAATTAAAACCACCGTGTTAAAAGCCATGAAAACCATGGTTTCAGTTTTGAGGCTAACATTATCCTTGAAAAACAGTTCAAAATATACATGATCAAATATATATAAAATGAGGGCAAACCCCACCCCCTTCTAGCACTGATGGTGTCACCTATGAAATGTCTGCAAGAACTCTGAGAGCAGCAACGACTGCATCATTCAGTCCTGAGCTATAAATATTCTATTCTATTGATGCTTTTTTTTCAATTTCAAGTCTGGAAAAGCACTAATGTTGTCTAGACATGCTGAACTGGCTTTCTCCATGTTCATAATATTCTTTCTTCAAAGCCAAACAGCAGATGGCTTAATGAACACCTGAAGCCAAATTCTCACCCATTAAAACCTACTTATTCTTTGTGGCTAAACAGCTATTTTGGAATAACATTGGGCTATGTAAAAAAATGTATTTTAGCATATCAGGCAGATGCTTGCCTATTATTACCATCCATTCAAATAATTGAATCAACAAAGCTAACTATTCCCACTTTGGGCTGGTCAGGGCATTTGATAAATCTTAGAATTCATAGAATAATGGACTTGGAAGGAACCTCAAAGGCCTTCTAGTCTGACCCTCTGCTTGAGTGGGAGGCCCTATATCAGTGATGGTGAACCTTTTAGAGACCGAGTGCCCAAACTGCAACCCAAAACCCACTTATCTATCACAAAGTGCCCACACGGCAATTTAATCTGAATACGGAGGTTTTAGTTTAGAAAAAAAAAACAAAACAACTCATACATTAACATCTTTTGTCTTAAAAGAAAAACACAATAACAAAGCTTTCAATGATACCAACAACTTTTTACTGAAAGATAAAAGTTTGCATTTGGCATTATTAATGTGATTTTTGCTGTTGTATGCATGCTGATAATTTGTCTAACCTTGGCTCATACTTTGTAAGTTTGAGAGCAACACATGCAGGTCACCTGTTAGTCTGTTTCTGGTGCCAGATTTGATACAATTCAAAGCTGAAAACAGCGCGCTCGCTCTGGAGGCTTGTTTTGGCTAGGAAGGGGAATGAGAAATGGCTTTTTCCTGCAAAAACTTAGCCAAAGAACGAGGCACGCGTGCCCACAGAGAGGGCTCCAAGTGCCCCCCTCTGGCATGCATGCCATAGGTTCACCACCACTGCCCTATATCATTTCAGACAAATGGTTGTCCAGTCTCTTTTTGAAAGCCTTCAGTGATGGAGCCCCCACAACTTCTGAAGGCAAGTCGGTCCACTGGTTAATTGTTCTTACCGTTAGGAAATTTCTCCTTAATTCTAGGTTGCTTCTCTCCCTGGTTAGTTTCTAACCATTGTTTCTTCTTTTGTCTTTTGGTTCGTTGAAAAATAAGTTGACCCCCTCGTCTCTGTAGGAGTCCCACAAATATTGAAACAGTGAATTTTAATGATGCACAGTAAAATTAGAGGTCACGGGAACTGACCTGTTGTCCTAGAGGACCTTCTCTTCCCATGTCTGTTTTAGCAGTGATGCCCAAAATAAGGCACCTCCAGGGAGAGAGAAAATGACAAAGAAACAGATTGAGATTTACCGGATTCCCCACCTGGCCATCCCCAAGCCATATGGAACACTAATATATCTGACTGTGTCTAGAACAGCGTCCCTCAACTTCAGCTGGGTGGGAATTCTGGGAGTTGAAATCCACAAATCTTCACATTGCTGAGATTGAAAAACAAAGGTTAGAAGATGAAGTATTAGTACCACTTTATAAAAATCTTAGCAAGACCACACCTGGAATATTGCATCCAGTTTTAGTCACCACATTACAAAAAAAAATATATTGAGGGTTTGAAAAAATGCACAAAAGAGCAACTAAGATGATTATGGGCCAGGAGACTAAAACATACAAAGAACGATTGCAGGAACTGGGTATGGCTAATCTAGAAAAAAGAAGGACTAGAGATGACATGATAACAGTGTTCCAGTATTTGGGGGTGGCTGCCACAAAGATGAGGGGCTCAACTTATTTTCCAAAGCACCAGAGGGCAGGACAAGAAACAATGGTTGGAAGCTGATCAAAGAGAGAAGCAACCTGGAATTAAGGAGAAATTTCCTAACAGTGAGGACAATTAACCAGGGAAACAGCTTGCCTCCAGAAGTTGCGGCAGCTCCATCACTGGAGGCTTTTTAAGAAGAGACTGGACACCTGTCTGACAGATGATATAGGGTCTCCTGCTTGAGCAGAGTGTTGGACTAGAAGACCTCCAAGGTCCCTTCCAATTTTATTCAGAATTGAATTGAAAGATGAACTTTGCTACTTAGTGGAGTATCATGGTTCCGACAGATGAAACTCTTCAAAAGAACTTCGAGGCATGTTTACCTTAAAGAATCTTTATTTTGAGTAGCATAACTTTGGCACTGCATAATTGAAGCCAAAAACTGAATTCCCCTCCCCTGAGCACATAGTATCAAAGCACAATTCCCTCCTACAATTAACTGTCACAAATCACATTCCCCAATTAGCTTTAAGCTCGGGTCTCCTCTCCAGTTCTCCAGCCCTTATCAACTCTGGTTACAATAACCTTGTTTTCTCATGCTACGTCTAGTGTTATTATGTCTAGCTGGACTCTCATTCATATCCCCCCTCCCAGCATCATCTAATTCTAAAAGCAAAAGGTAAAAGATGACTACATTTCCTTGTATTGTCAATGCAAAAACATCCGATGTTAGCAGCGTTGATGTGGAGACTGTAAAATATGGCCCGAGACTGATAAGCCATAAAATTCTGGCACTGGAAATTTAGAAAGCTGACTTCTTCTGGGTCAATTCTCAACCCAACCCACCTCACAGGAAAATTGGAGGAGGAAGGTGTGTTGGATATGTTTGTCGCCTTGAGTTATTTGTAAAAATAACAAAGGCTGGATACAAACAAATAAATAAATTCTAGTTGCCTATGAATGGCCATTTAGAGGGATTTTAATTAATATCCTCACTTGTTTTATTTTTTTTCTCTTCGGCATGCCTATTTTTGCATTATTTTAATTCCAATACAGTTTTAACTATCCAGAATCCTTGCAGACGACGACAATGTTACAAATGCATTGAATAAATAAAGGACTTAACTTCTTCTGAAAAAAAACCTCCCCATTCTTATCGAGATTATCACTCTTCTGGTTTCGATTCATTAGGGTTTGATGATAATGATAATGATGATGATGATGATGATTTTGATTGAGTGATTTGTCATGGGGGGTTAAACTCGTAATTATGTTTTTAAAAGCTAAATTGTTGCCAGATTCCACTGAGCCTTTTAGGAATACACATAACCGCTAATATAGAAAGCTCATCTCTAGGCAGCAAAATAATTGTTGTTGTGGTTAATTTGGGGAAAATATTTACAGTTTCACAGACTCCCTCTTGACTACTAGCATGTCATAAACTGTCATGGTATGTAACTAATGTGGATAGTGAAAGCTTAATCTAATTTTAATGGCAATTATCTGGTTGAGTAACCCATAAGAAATTGGGTGAGAATATCACAAGCTTGCACAATTGACTCTCTCTCTCTCTCTCTCTCTCTCTCTCTCTCTCTCTCTCTCTCTCTCTCTCTCTCTCTCTCTCTCTCCTCCTCCTCCTCCTCCTCCTCCTCCTCCTTCTTCTCTCTCTCTCTTTCTCTCTTCTTCTCATTCTCTCTTTCTTTCTTGTTAGTAACCAGGTGAAAAACTATTATTTGGAAGTATTTGTATCTTCCTTCCAGCCTTTATTTATTATCCCCCTCTCTCCCTCTCGCTCTCCTTCTTGCTCTGTCTTATTCTCATTAGTAAGAGGTGCAAAACTATTATTTGGAAGTCCTTATATTTTCCTTCCTTTATTTATTCTCTCTCTCTCTCTCTCATTTTCTCTTTCTCTCTCTCTTATTCTTGTTAGTAAGAGGGCAAAAAACTATTATTTGGAAGTCTTCATATCTTCATTTCTTCATTGGTTTATTTATTTTTAAATAAAGCCAAGTTATCCACTTGCCTCAACTTCTCTTGTTGGAAATTATGGTATTAATGCTTTCTTCAGTTCCAGTTTCCTTTCCTTTCAGCCACTTATAAGGGTTTACATCATCTCTGAGTGTTCGGCTTTTCTCTAGGGGTTACCAATCTGTCAGCTTTCCTTTTCTTCCACATGTTTATTTTCTATTCCATTAGTGAGGATTGATATGAATTGTACATGCTTATCAAAAACAAAGCAAGCAACATTCTTCTCTGTCAACATCAGGCCAACTCAGTAGATGTGATTATTCCCAGCACAAAAGGATGCATTAAACACCTTCTTGTTAGGGATAACCCTGTAAAGACAAAAAAAGAAGGGACAACTCTGATTCATCACCATAGAAATGAATATTCAAGAGTCTGTATCCCACTCTGAGCATCATCTTAATCATGTGTCAATAGAAGAGAATCGCTATTAGTTATTAGTCATTGACCTTAGTTAAGAGAATGGGTATCAGACATATTGTAGATATCCCATACTTTATTGTAATGTGTTAATTCATCTGTACTGATCTACAGGTTACAACAGAGGTCCCCAACCACTGGTCTGTAGACCAGTACCGGGCCACGGCATGCCAGCAACCAGTCCACACAAACAAGTAAAGCCCCATCCATGGGATGCAGGCAGCACACAAAACCACGCACCATCTGGTCTGTGGAAAAACCTCTCTCCACGTAACCGGTCCCTGGTGCCCAAAAGGTTGGGGACCTCTGGTTTACAAGTTTGGAAGAGGGCAACAAAAATGAAGCAAGGACTTGGAGACATGGTTTGTGAGGATAGGCTGAAGAACTGAGATCTCTGCTCCACAGAAATGTCCATGGAGATTCTTAGTCATCTGGGTCATGGTTGTCCCCAAGGCACTTTTTCAAAAAGCAACTGGACTTTCTTGTTATTTCTTGAAAACAGTTTGCTTCTCATCCAAGAAGTGAACTGAAGAAGCCTCTTGGATGAGAAGTGAAATGTCTTCAAGGAAAAACAAGAAAGCCCAGTTGCCTTTTGAAAAAGCACCTTTGGGACAGTCCAGAGAAATGTCAGCGGAGGCAAGACATGGTATCATTATTCAGATACATAAAAGAGTGATGTAGGAAAAAATGATCAAAAGCTATTTTCTATTACCATAACTTTAGGAAAAGAAGTCATAGGTCCCAGGTGGTTGCAACTGCCTAGATCAGAGGTCCCCAAACTTTTGGACACCAGGGACTGGTGCCGTGGAGAAAGGTTTTTCCACGGATCAGAGAGGGTGTGGGTTTGCATACTGCCTGCATCCTGCAGATGGGGCTTTGCTTGTTTGTGAGGACCAGTTGATGGCATGCTGCAGACTGGTGCCAGTCCACAGACTAGGGGTTGGGGACCCCTGGCCTAGATATATTCCTGATGGTAAGATCCATACAACTGTAGAACAGTATCTGTTGTGATTTTGGATTCTTCATATCTAAAGGTTTCAAGAAGATTGCTTGTCATTTATGGTTATAAATTGTTGGGGTTAGTCAAGACTCTGTGGGCACTAGAAAATGTGTTATAGAATATCTTTCAGCCTTTTGATTGTGGTTTGCAGAAAAAGTTATATACTTAAGCATTGTAATAACTTCATGATGGCATACTTTTTTCTACATAAAACCTATATGGCTTTTCCTATAAAAAACTGTTTATAATCCTCAAGATTATTTTAAACAACATTGGCCAAGCTACTGGGTGCTGCTGGGAGTTGCAGGTCAAATTGGGTTATATGGTCCTCATTTCTGGCCAGAAGATCTAACAAATTTCTGCCATATAATATTCTTCAGATGTATTGGAAGTACATCTTCTAAAATTACTAACAGTCCTGTAAAATGGAATAATCTGACAATTGTTCTGCAAAACATGGGAATTGGTGTGTGTGTGTGTGTGTGTGTGTGTGTTAAAGTTTCACTCTTTTTTAATCCGCACTCTACATGTAACAAACACATGAGAAAGGCTTAGATCATTAAGTCATCATCATCATCATCATCATCATCATCATCATCATCATCATCATCATCATCATCATCATCATCATCAGCAGCAGCAGCAGCAGCAGCGGCCTTTCCAGCGGCCTTAGCCGGGCGAGGGCCTGGGTTTGGGCCTGGACTTGGACTTGGCCCGCCCCGGCCTAGAGGACCCGGTTAGAGGACCTGTGGATCATATCTTGCGGCCTGTTTGTGTCTCCGTTTGGCCTTGTTTTGAAAGACCTAAGGGGATTAAACATCACCCCCCCCCTCTATGCCACAGACTCCCTTGTTCGGACTATGTATACGAAGACGGCCCTGCTGGCCCTGTGCGATTCACCCCTCACGCAGGCCTGGCCCAGGAACATCTCGGGGGCCTACCTCGAGGATGGGGTGTGGAACCCCGAGAGGTGGCATGCAGTGGTCACGGACAAAAAACTATTCAAATTATTTAAGTTGAGAACGTTTTTACAGGGGTGTTTTAATAAATTTTTAGGGGGAACCAGGGTGGATGGGAGGGGGGAGGCTCC
>NW_015392052.1:8380-23045 GCF_001527695.2 Protobothrops mucrosquamatus | reverse complement strand
AGCGGACCTGACCTAGGGAGGATTTTATACTGGGTTCATTTTTAGGAATTTGGAAGACACAACTTTAAAATTTGGTTTAATTCGGTTTTACAGGGGGGGATTGTATATATGCTTTTGTTTTAAATATGTTGTGCGCCGCCCTGAGTCCCGCAGGGAGAAGGGCGGCATATAAATTAAATTAAATAAATAAATAAATAAAATCATAGATTTGGAAGGGAACTTGGAGGTCATCTAGTCCAACCCCCTGCTCAGGCAGGAAACCCTATACCATTTCAGACAAATGGTTATCCAAGTCTCTTCTTAAAAACTTCCAGTGTTGGAGCATTCACAGCTTCTGGAGGCAAGTTGTTCCACTGATTAATTGTTCTAACTGTCAGGAAATTTCTCCTTAGTTCCAAGTTGCTTCTCTCCTTGATTAGTTTCCATCCGTTGCTTGTCCTGTCTTCAGGTGCTTTGGAGAATAGCTTGACTCCCTCTTCTTTGTGGCAACCCCTGAGATACTGGAACACTGCTATCATGTCACCCTGAGTCCTTCTCTTCATTAGACTAGACATACCCAATTCCAGCAACCGTTCCTTATCTGTTTTAGCCTCCAGTCCCCTGATCATCTTTGTTGCTCTTCTCTGCACTCTTTCTAGAGTCTCAACATCTTTTTTACATCGTGGTGACCAAAACATTAACACCTCTAGAATCCAAACACATTTTGAGAGCAGCAACTTGGGAGACTTAATCTAGTTTACAAAAGATTTCTTTCTTGACTTAACAGGCAGTCATGCTTCCTTGGATGTAAATTTCTGTGAAATTTACTCCTAGGTAAATGGGCATCACAATTACAGTTTGATTTATGGCCAGATCAAAACACATGTATCTTTCTGAAGTCACTATTTTCACCTTATCTTTTCTCCTGCAAGTTTTTAATAAGCACATAAGATTGTTGTATTTTCATCTGATATATGTTGGGAGTATGTTATCAGTCCTATAAATCTTCCATCTCTGCATCCAGACAGTTTTTTCTTGTAGTCTTTCCACTTAGAAGCAAAAGGTCCCTTCTCTAAAATGATGTTTACTCCAGCTATTTAAAAAATGTAATGAATGAGATGAGCAATTACATGAGGATATTTATGAATATGGATAGCAGCAATATGATGGCTGGAATAATTATCGGGTGAAATATGGCCAGGCAGAGCTTTTTTGCAATCAAAAGTCTTAATCAAATAACAGAAAGAAATCCCTAATAAAACAACAGTAGAGTGGATAGTCAAGTTCAAATAGTTTAAATGTATGTGTCAGCCTATGTAAAAACAAATGAGGCAAATTATCAGATATGCTTAAGTGTATGGTTCAATAGCAACAGCAATAGCACTTAGACTTATATACTGCTTTACAGCCTTCCTGTCAGAGCCCCTCAAATGCATTTGCTCTCAATCCTCCCATTTCTCCCTTTCTTGCTTTTGCCTATGTATTTTTGTGATTTGTCATACTGTTGTGGGAGAGTGCATCCATAGAGAATATTATTCACTTGCTCTGCTTTGTACGAGATGCCCTCCCTCTGGGTGAGAGGAATGCGACCTGAAAACATCTGCCTTATCTCCAGACAACGGAGCCTGGGACCATTGGGAAATGAAACTGGGAGAGACCTTGAGTTGGGCACTAAATCTCCAGCTTCTCATAACACCGTAGCACCTGTGGATTGGCTGGATTTCAACCGGAGGGTTGGACACTGGGGGGAGTAGTTGTGAATTGCCTTTTTGATGAATTCCTTTACGTGCCAAATCTTTAGACCTTGCTTTGCTCTCTTGCCATCACTAACTCTCAATAAAAGTTCCTTTTGAGATGAGGCCTATTTCAAGAGTTCTGCTTTCTTGAGAGATCTAGTTGAGGCAGGTCCTTACATCCTCTCTAAGCAGTTTACGGAATCAGCATGTTGCCCCCAATAATTTGGATCATCATTTTACTGACCTTGGAAGGATGGAAGGCTGAGTCAACCTTGAGCCAGTCAGGATCGAACTCCTGGCAGTGAGCAGAGTCAGCCTGCAATGCTGCATTTTAACCACTGTGCCACCATGGATCTTCATTCAAACTTTGGGAACTTCCTAATAAGTATCTACCAATGGATCTTTAAACAATCGCCAGAAGTATATTATGACAAATTAAAACCATTTCCTGCACCGAATGTTATGAAAAATCTGATATTATCAAAAACCTAACTAGGATGAAAGACAAACTGGCTAGACCTGCAAGCAGAAAAAAAAACATCCCAAAAGAAGATAAGCAGCAAAATGCTTCCACGTTGCCTCAAAGAAAACAATAGACAACAGAGTCTTTGTTGATTTAGTAATCTGACCAGATCAAAAGGAAAAAAAAATTCAACGAGATACAAACAAAAAAATAGGGCATATTCATATTAAGTTATTTTAAGATTATTTGATGTGCTTTGTTAATTCAGTTGAGGATAGAAATAGGAGAAAAAGAACAGGCCAAGCCTGCTTTTTTTAACGAAACCCTTAAAGAAAAGTTCCGTAATTCATCCAAGTTAAACCAAGAAGAGAAATCAAATAGCAGATTTATCCAATTAGCTAAGGATACTGTATATCTTTGTAATGAGAAAAGGAAGGAAGGAAGGAAGGAAGGAAGGAAGGAAGGAAGGAAGGGATGAAAGAATGGGAGGAGGGGAGAAAAGAGGGAAAGTTTTTTGCTTGTTAGCTAAATGATCTGCATTTTGCCCTATCCCAGACTCCAGATACCCTACCCAAAATTCACAGCATAAAATTCCCCAAAGCCAACCTAATCTCCCATGGTTGCTCAATGGAGTTAAAAAAGGTAGAAATCTCAGAGGCTTCTTAAGCAAACTACTTCTTCTTATTTACTCTTGCAAATTGTGAGAAAACAAACTTCCATCTCTAACCCTAATTAGATTATTTCCCTCTGGTGTCTACCAGAGATTTAATCCTCATTAATATCTAACCTTCCTTTGCTGAGCAATGCAGGAAAAGGAAGGGGGGAAAGACGGAGTGCAGGGCAACAAAACATGGCTATTCAAAGCAACCTCAATGTCAGTTGCCACCTCACACTAGCCACCTCACACTAGCCCCCTTCAGTGGCCTCACACTAGCCCCCTTCAGCGGCCATGAACTCGAAGGGGGCTAGAGGGGAAGGGGGAAGGGGGATGCTTCAAGGGAAGGGGGATGCTTCAAGGGAAAGTTAATTGTATCTCTCTGAGATGGGCTTCAAGGTCAACCCTTGGTAAGGCCACACTTGGAATACTGCATCCAGTTTTGGTCACTGCGATGTAAAAAAGATGTTGAGACTTTAGAAAGAGTATAGAGAAGAGCAACGAAGATGATTAGGGGACTGGAGGCTAAAGCATGTAAGGAACGGTTGCTGGAATTGGGTATGTCTAGTTTAATGAAGAGAAGGACGTGGGGGGACATGATAGCAGTGTTCCAATATCTCAGGGGCTGCCACAAAGAAGAGGGAGTCAAGCTATTCTCCAAAGCACCAGAAGGCAGGACAAGAAGCAACAGATGGAAACTAATCAAGGAGAGAAGCAACCTAGAACTAAGGAGAAACTTCCTGACAGTTAGAACAATTAACCAGTGGAACAACCTGCCTCCAGAAGCTGTGAATGCTCCAACACTGGAAGTTTTTAAGAAGAGACTGGACAGCCATTTGTCCGAAATAGTATAGGATTTCCTGCCTGAGCAGGGGTTTGGACTAGATGACCTCCAAGGTCCCTTCTAACTTGATGATGATGATGATGATGATGATGATGATGATGATGATGATGATGATGATGATGATGATGATGATGATGGATCATTGCACAGTCAGCCAGATATTCAAACTGGATTTGGCATTTTGTCTACCTATCGAGTCCTTACCAAGGACCTTGGATAGGCATCTGGGAATGGAATGCAGCTGCATACCAAATCTATGCCTGAAGTGAGTGTGCTTGGTTGAATTTGATTGGACTTAGGGGCTCAGTGATGGGACGCAACTAAGTGAGGAAAAAGTTAGACTTAGGGATTTGGGCATGCAGTTTTCAATTCTGGCCAGGCACTATTGTAATTCACTTGGCTTCTAGTAAACTAGAATTAGATAACCTTTATTGTCATTTTTTTTCCTGTGGGCACAACGGCACACATTAAAAATGAAATTTAGTTGCTTGCTCTCAAAGTGTACACATACATAACACACATTTAAAACATACTATATACAACATATGTATAGACCTACACCCTTACATATAAGTAAAGTATAAATATTAATCACTGGCCATCTTGAATACATAACTGAAGGAGGAAGCTTGAGAGTTCACAAGGTTAATACTGTATGGAACAAAACTGGGACTGAATCTGGATGTTCTGCTTCGGATACCATGGAGCCCCCTCCTCCCAGAAGGTAACAAGAGCATGGGTAGTGAAGAGCATGGGTAGTGTCCCAGACAATCTTACGGACCCTGCTCAAGCAACACTTCTGTGCTATGTCCTGGATAGAAGGAAGTGAACTTCCAATAATCTTTTCTGCCATCCTCACCACCCTCTGCACTGCCTTCCTGTCTGAAGCAGTGATGCTTCCAAACCAGACTGTGATGCTGTATGACAGGATGCTCTCGGTCGTCCCTCTGTAGAAAGTGGTCAGGACAGGGGAAGGAAGATGTGCTTTTCTCATGCAACGCAGAAAATGCAGGCGCTGCTGTGCCCACTTCAACAGTGTCTCACTGTTGAGTGACCAGCCTGTTAACTGCACACCCAGGAATTTGATGCTGGTAATCATCTATACCTTTCTCAACAAGTGGAGTTAAGGACCGTTCATATTTAGAGGTTCACGCTGAGGCAGATCTGACATTCTTTGTGAGTCAAATTCCAAAGACTGTCCTTGATGCTTCAAATGGTCACAGTCACACATGCAGGAGGGACCCTGATGCTGTAATAAATTAAAAAGGTCAATTTTGTATCCTGGGACCTCTTTTAAGGTCCACCTGTTTCAGTATCCAGCCTTGCAAATTCTAAATTAGCCAACAATACAAGAATTTCAGAAAACACTAACTCATAGGCGGTAGAGCTTATGTTGCAGAAAACCAGATTCTATAAACTGAAAAGAATCATGTTTGACCTTGCAAGATGTTGCTGTAGTCATCTTGTTAGACTGTGCTTCAGTGGCATTGTTCCCTGAGCATACATGAGCTATTTTATGCACAGAGAGTCTTGCAAAAGGTCGAATTAACTTGCTCAAAAATCAATCTGTTTGTTCTTTCCCAACAGGGTGCAGTTAACCTTGAATGGAACTACTAGACAAGATTCTGTAGATGTAAAACCAGCAGAGAAGTATAGTCAATTCATCAATATTATCACCATGTTATAAGGACTTACCATGGGCAGGTATAGCTATTTAGTCATATCCACGTATTAGTTTTCAACACTGCTTTAAGGCTGAACCATAAGGAAGGCTGAAAACTGAAGAATTGATGCTTTCAAATTGTGGTGTTGGAGAAGACTCTTGAGAGTTCCTTGGGCTGCAAGAAGATCAAATCAGTCAATCCTAAAGGAAGTCAACCCTGACTGTCCTTTGGAAGGACAGATGCCAAAGCTTAAACTCAAATCCTTCAGCCACCAAATGAGAAGAGAGGAATCATTGGGGAAGACCCTGATGTTGGGAAAGATGGAGGGCAAAAGGAGAAGGGGACGGCAGAAGAGGAGATGGTTAGATATTGTCATCAGCGCAATGAACATGAATTTAGGCAAACTCTGGGAGACAATGGAGGACAGGGTGGCCTGTCACGCTATGGTCCATGGAGTCGCAAGGAGTCGGACATGACTTAGTGACTAAACAACAAATTCACAAGAATTTAATTAACTAACAGTCAGTACTAAATTGGTGCTGGATAAGAGTTAATGAAATTCAAGAGGGGTTGGACTTTGGCCATTTGTGGGAATGTAAGGACTCCAGGCTGATTATTCACTGGAGTCCATCCCATCTAGTTCAGGTATGTCCAACTTGTGGCTCACAGGCCACATGAAGCCCTGGATAGCTAGTAATGCAGCCTCACAAGATAATATGATATGATATATGCTATGAATAACATAACATAAAATAAATTATATTAGAGAGAGAGAGAGAGAGAGAGAGAGAGAGAGAGAGAGAGAGAGAGAGAGAGAGAGAGAGAGAGAGAGAGAGAGAGAGAGAGAGAGAGAGATTTATATACATTAACTATAATATATATTGTAAATATATAATTATGTGTTATATACTTTATATGCAGCCGAAGTCAGGCAGGAAACCCTATATCATTTCAGACAAATGGCTGTCCAATCTCTTGTTAAAAACCTCCAGTGTTGGAGCATTCACTGCTTCTGGAGACAAGTTGTGTTTTTTTTTACTGTGCTAAATGTTCAGTAGTGTCTTTCCAAGTGGAGATTTCTTCCTATGCGATACGACTCCTTCTGGGTACTTTGAGCATAGCTCCTGTAAAAGTTAAGCCAATTATGCTAAGTAGCCTCTGAAGAAAGCTCAAATAGATCATTCCATCAAGCTGGCCATTAAGATTAAGATTAAGATAACTTCTATTGTCAGTTTTTACTGTGAGCACACTGGCACATATTAAAAATGTGCCTAGAAATCGTGGGCATTCCATCACTGGAGATTTTTAAAAAGAGGCTAGACATTCACCTGTCTGAGATGGTATAGGTTCTCCTGCTTGAGGGTGGGGCTGTATCAGAAGACCTCCAAGGTCCCTTCTATTCTATTCTATTCTATTCTATTCTATTCTATTCTATTCTATTCTATTCTATTCTATTCTATTCTATTTTATTCTACAAAAATGAAATTCTGTTGCCTGCTCTCAAACAAAAGTATATATCTACCCATACACATACATGACATTCTAGAGGTCAATACAGCTGCCTAATGTGCAACAGCCCAGGTTCGAAACTCGGAAGGATATGGCTGGCTGATGAGAGCTAAGTAGCTCAAAATAGCTGTACCAGTCTCCTTTTAACTCTTTGTTAGCAATCCAAATTTAACACATACATATACATGCATACACACACACACACACACACACACACACACATATATATATATATATATACACACACACATACACAAACACACACACACATATATATATCACTATCCATTTTGAATACATTGAATGGTATGTTTTTACATATGTACAATTAAAATGTAAATGAATGTAATGCAACATTCTGGGTGAAAATGAAAATTGGTTGGCAATTCTTGGCATTTACAGCTTCTCTGAACTGATGACTTTATGTCCTTTACCATTCACAATAACAGGGAAAAAACAAAACAAAGTGAAACCTAGGGGGGAAAAAAACCTATTTCTCTCAACCAAATACCAGGGCTTCGAAAGTATCATTGGGTAATTTCTCAGCATATCAATTTGAATCTGATTATGGTATTTTTTTTAAAAAAAACAACAACGAATCAATTATTCATTTCTGTGTGATAGCAGACTTGCTTCAGTGAAAAGTCAGATTTAGGGCATGGGAAATGAGTATGCGTTACCTGAAAAATATTTTTTTCCCCTATGCTGCAGGAAATACAGGCAACGTAGAGACGTTACACTGAAACTCTCTTCCTCAGATTTGGAAATATATATGTATATATTACATGGTTGTGCCATTTCTTGCAAATAAATAAATACCGGTAGAAGAGAATATTTGTAGCTGGGCTCGGTTGAGTGAGCAACACTGACAGGGCAAGCTGCTAGTATATAAACTGAGAACAAACCCCACACTGCCTTTTAGCACTAATGATGTTACCTACTTGGGTAATGAAATATCTGCAAGAAAACAACCCAGCTTAGAGAGCATCTGTCAGATAGCCTAAAGCTTATTTCACTGAAGTCTTTGTACAACACATGCAACAAAGATAAATCTAAATGCTGGGAACAGGGTAGTTTGCTGATGGCAAATATCTACAAGTTCTCTGAGCGTAGATGAACTGAAACACAAAGAGGCCTTTAGCAAATTTTGGGGCAGAGGAATTCAATAGACAATTTCTCTGAATTGTTGAAGGCAAACATCCAGCAACATTTCAATGGCAAGGCGTCTGCTCAGCAAGAAAAATAGCCTTGCTATTGAAAGGGAAGGAAATGGGGGAGGGGGGGAATCAGTCTTGGTGTCTTTCCTTGGAATGTTCTGGCAAAACTAACACGGAGATAATTATAAATTGTTGAAGGAAAAGTCTTCATTATGGTTTAGTCCAAGCCGGGAATAAACAACATGGCGACTGCTTTAGAAAGAAGGTTGCAGTTTATTGGAGAGGAGAGCCAGAGAGAAAGATGGCTCTGGAAGAAAAGAGAGACAGCACATGTAGGGAGTGGGTTTTTATACCTTCTGGAGCCTTTTGTTTGGAGTTGTTCCTGTGGCATGAACTTTGACCCGTGTCCCTTTGGCATCTGTGGGTTTATTCTATTGTGTCCTGTCTTAGAGTTTGGGTGGGGTATGTAGATTTTAGGTGTCTTTGTCTTCTCAATCTTCTAGCTTCAACCTTCCTGAATGGTTTACATCTGCATTTCTACAGAGCTGGTTTCTGCTTGGGGGAGGGAGACTTGGGGCTATTAAGAAAACTGGGCATGCTTTTCTGCCTCTTTAGGATCCTTTGAGGAAATATATTTTTCTGCCCTTTTAATATTTCCTTCTCTGGGGGGTTGACTTCCCACAATACAATAAAAGAAAATGTTAATAGAAGAGACTATTAGCAGTTTAGGCTCAAAATGTGGGGTCCTAGATGCTCTCAGAGATTGGCTGTTTTCTTGCAGGCGTTTCATTACCAAACTAAGTAACATCATCAGTGCAAGAAGAGAGTGGAGTTTAAATACAGTTGGGTTGCCCTGTCAGTGTCGGTGGGAGCCTTCTTGGCGATTCCTTGATTAGGCTGTTCTTTACTGTTTGATTGTTTATCTTAATTCATAGGTCCCTGATTGGAGGTGTTTTTTTTTTAGTTCTTGACTGTTGGTCTAATTTAATCTTGATGATTAAATGATCTCTGTACATCTGGGTGTTGATTGCTGATGAACAAGCATGTTTTGCTTCCTTTTTTGCTTAATAAAAGTGAAATGCACTTCCTGTTTAATCCACTTGTTTAACTAATTTTTCCTGTACTCTACTGTACCTTAAATCACTATGTTGGATAGCCCAAATGATTTATATTCTCTTCAAAAAGATACAACCTATTTATCTCCATCTTCTTGAGGGTCATATCGGACATTGTAGAGCAGGGACAAGCTTTCAGAGCTGTAAAAGATGAAATGAAGGTCAATTTTGGTATCTTCCTATTTCTCCAAATGTCCAAACATGTCATTAAAACAAACATCTGGGGCTCTATTCCCTCTGGAGGACCCTAAAAAAGTCACATGGTGGACCATATGTGTATGGAGATTCTCAATCATCCAGGTGATGGTTCTTCCAAAGGTGTTTTTTTTTTTCCAAAAGGCAACTGGACTTTCTTGGTAGTTGTTGTTTTTTTCTTTGAAAATGTTTCACTTCTCATCCAAGAAGCTTCTTCAGTTCTGAAGTGGATCATATTTCAGGTCAAAAATTTGTCCCTCAAATTTTTGACCCTTTACTAGATGTTCTGTTGTAAAACAGGCTCAAGATCAAAAGCCAAATGCCTCTTTATTTCATGCATAAGAATGCCAGCTGAATAGCTCCCTAATTTTGAATGCATCACCTTTGCAAAAGGACATAATAGGCATCTATTTCTGAATTGCATTTGCTTTCCACTCCATTGGCCTTTTGTATTATAACTCCTACAAACCCAGAGTAATAGTCAATCCAGAGACAGTCATGATGTGGCTTGTAAAATTTGATCGACTGAATGTAAGATTAATAATTTTGCTTTTAACCTTCATCACATTTGTTCTTGCCCCTCTCCCTTTCCTTTCCTTCCTTTCCTTTCTTCTTTGTTTAAGCAACTTAAAGACATTTGTTGCAATAATCGTGGAGGGTTTTGGCAATTATCAATAGGCAAGGATAGTTTTTAAAAAGGGGGTGCGCTGCTTAAAACTGCAAGCACTCTAATTCGAATAGCACAGGGGAAAAAAGAGGGCTATGTTTTTAAATTAATCTCCTTCTGCCACAACACTTACAAAAATGTTATGCAACCAATTGTATAACTATGCACTGAGAGATAGCATTGCTCATTTAAGTATGGTATACTTAAATAGTATATACTAAGAAATATCATAAATGTGTGTTCCTGTATTTGTATTCCTAACTTAGGGGACTGGAGGCTAAAGCATATAAGGAACGGTTGCTGGTATTGGGTATGTCTAGTTTAATGAAGAGAAGGACAAGGGGGGACATGATAGCAGCGTTCCAATATCTCAGGGGCTGCCACAAAGAAGAGGGAGTCAAGCTATTCTCCAAAGCCCCTGAAGGCAGGACAAGAAGCAACGGATGGAAACTAATCAAGGAGAGAAGCAACCTAGAACTAAGGAGAAACTTCCTGACAGTTAGAACAATTAACCAGTGGAACAACCTGCCTCCAGAAGTGGTGAATGCTCCAACACTGGAAGTTTTTAAGAAGAGACTGGACAGTCATTTGTCTGAAATGGTATAGGGTTTCCTGCCTGAGCACAGAGTTGGACTAGATGACCTCCAAGGTCTCTTCCAACTTTATTATTATATTATTATTATCATTCATTCATTCATTCTCAACCTAAATCAATTCATTGTAGAATGTTGCCCTCTTCAGCAGCCTTCCAACAACTTCAAAGTGTGTAAGATGCTCCCAGTTGTTACTATTAACAGAATAATAGAGTTGGAAAGGACTTTGGAGGTCTTCTAGTCTAATCCATTGCTCAAGCAGGAAACCCTACACTATTTCAGGCAAATGGTTGTCCAATCTCTTCGTAAAAGCCTCCAGTATTGGAGCACCCACAATTTCTGGAGGCAAGCTGTTCCACGGATTACTTGTTCTCACTCTCAGGATTTCTCCTTAATTACAGGTTGCTTCTCTCCTTGGTTAGTTTCCATCCATTGCTTCTTGTCCAGCCTTCAGATGCTTTGGAGAATAGCTTGACTCCCTCTTCTTTGGGGCAGCCCCTGAGATATTGGAAGACTGCTATCATGTCCTCCCTCGTCCTTCTCTTCGTTAAACTAGACATACCCAATTCTAGCAGCCGTTCCTTATATGTTTTAGCCTCCAGTCCCCTAATCATCTTGGTGGCTCTTCTCTGTACTCTTTCTAGACTCTCAACGTTTTTTTACATCATGGTGACCAAAACTGGATGCAGTATTCCAAGTGTGGCCTTACCAAGGCATTGTAAAGGGGTATTAATACTTCATTGTCTACATGCTTTGTAGTCTAATAGAATATTCCAAATTATGTTTTTGGTGTACCACAGGATTAAATTCAGTGTTCTATGCCTAGAGCCGCTGAAATCAATATGACTTAAGTTAATAATGATTAACTAAGCTCCATTGATTTTAATTATCGACTTTAAATATGATTCAATCTGAAAGCAACACATATTTTTTTTTTAGTAATGGAATATGTTGTTGTCAGGGAGAAGTGTAAGAACCTCTGATGTCAATGGGAAAAGAGAAAAAAAAGCACTAAAACACCTTGTCCTGAAATCAATTGGATTGAAAATGTTTGATTTTGTTTGGATCTTGCTGTGTTTCTCCATTGGAAACAAACTACATTTCCATTGTTAAAGAACAACTTAGAAAAAAAAAAATAAAAGCTTGCGAGTCCGTCAAAATAAAAGTAAGTAAACCATATACTTTTTTAAAAAGGCATTTTAATCTTTATTTCAAAGAAAGACATGAATAGATCCAAGCCCTGTCTGCCCCTCATCAATCATGAATAAAGGTAAATATGTGCATCCCAGGATAATGTTGCAGGATCCAATCTGAGTTGGCCACCGGGATCAACATGCATTCAATTTCACAGGAAAAAAATGACAATAAATAAATGACAATAAAAAATGACAATCTAATCTCATTTGCACAAACAGCAAGCGTGCATGCCCATTACTCATGCAGACCCATCCCCTCTCCCCCCCTCCAGGCCGCAAAACTGGAAAGGTTGGGGAACTGTGTGTTACAGGACAGGCTACATGTTACACAACTCTTGCTTTTGTAGAGGTGGACATCTATAGAGATATTTTTTTTTAAAGAAAAGAAATTCATGCTTGGTGCTGAGACATATCCCTCATTCCTGCTTAATTGTAGACTTGCCCTGTTTTCAACATATAACATGGCTGTCTGTTACAATCAATAAATTAATTAACGGTTTGATCCAGGTGGAATATTCATCTCTGTTGATGATTGAGCCAGCGATCTTGGGTTCCGTCACCGAATATTCCTTGAAAATAAAATGTATTCGTTTTTTTGGGAAAAGCACAAATTCTTGAAATGACAATTTTAAGGCATAGTCAGCACTGCAAATTTAGAGTTAAAACTCCTCCTGTCTCACAACATTGGCGATCGAACGTGTCCTCGCTTCAGTTATTTTTTTCTGTTGAAAAGTTAGAGAGAAGCTTCTTCTAGAAGCCTGACTGATACTTTCCAGGAAATGTTACATTCCATCAGGTCAATAACACAAATATTCCCAAAGCTCTTTCTGACACAATAGCTTGTAATGGCTTGAAAAGAGCTGTCAGAGTCGATCATGTCAGTAAACAGCTTTGATTTGGCTGTTTTTCCCTCGCTTTCCTCAGTTTATGTAGCAGGAAGAATAACTCTGAAACATGTGATTAGGGAACGGAGTAGTTTACTTTTCTCTCTTCCCTTGGCGTTAGAAGGTTCAGAGCTGGTTGACAGTATAAACTTTACAGAGGTTGCGATTATATAAGGCAGTGATGGCGAACCTTTTAGAGACCGAGTGCCCAAACTGCAACCCAAAACCCACTTATGCAGCGTCGGCTGCTGGGTGGGTGTGGCCCATTGGCTGGGTGTGGCCCTTTGGCTGGGTATGGCCCATTGGGTGGGTGCGGCTGCGGTGGTAACGGCAGACTGGGTGGGACTAAAAAGTTCAATCAATCAATTCCAACTTTGCAAGATCTTTTTTTTCCCGCGAGAAGTTGAAATTGACTGATTGATTGAACCTTTTTTTTTTTTTGCACATGGCGGCGGAGGCCTAAAGCAAAAAGGTTTTATAAAACCCAGCTGAAGGCCTAGGACTGGGGCGATGGCGTGCATGCCCACAGAGAGGGCTCTGAGTGCCGCCTCTGGCACCCGTGCCATAGGTTCGCCACCACTGTTATAAGGACATCCCTAGAGGAAAATCTTGCATTATCTTAGGAGAGATTGCAAATGGATGGATATTCCAGAAATCTGGGGGTTTAAAAAAAAAATCAACTGCGATAGTTTATTTTCCCTTGCCTCCTGAACTGGTAATAACTGGTCATATTTTGTACGTAGTATGTTTAGGTGTGTGTCATGTATGTGTTTCACTTTGAGAGCGGGCAACTAAATTTCATTTTTGATGTGTGCCGTTGTGCCCACAGTAAAAAAAATGACAATAAAGGTTATCTTATCTTATCTTATCTTATCTTATCTTATCTTATCTTATCTTATCTTATCTTATCTTATCTTATCTTATCTTATCTTATCTTATCTTAATCTTACCTTATCTTATCATCTTACCTTACCTTACCTTATCGCAAGTCATTTTGCCATTATTTCTGAATCAAAAATTATGATTTTGAAAGATCCTTCAAACTAGTGCTTGAAATAAAATAAACATATCTTGTTTTGCCATCTTGGCTTGAAAGTTCTCTAAATTACAGGTTTCGTTTTTGGGGTTTTTTTGGGGGGGGGGGGTTCAGATACAAGGGAAAATCAATCACTTTATCAATCCCAGAACGTTTATGGGTAAAATCAATGATTTTATCATGTTGTACAAAAACAACCACTAGACTTATTACTGATCTTGTCATGTAAACACAGCCAGTTTTATTTGACTCAGGAAACTGGATGTCTTTTTCTTCCCTGTAATGGCAAAGGTGGAGACTTCAGAAGCCAGAAGTCAACTGGGCTCTACTTGAACCTAAACACACACACACACACACCTGCTCTGGGACCATTTGCACCATCAGGTGTAAAAGATCAGGGTCATCCATTAAGTTGCAGTTCAGAAGATTTATTGCTCAAGCCTACATACAAGAATGTAATCAACTGAAGTTCAGTACTAAATTGGCACCAAATAAGGGTCAATGGAGTTCAATGGGGGTTGAACATGGATCCTTTGTGGCAATGTAATGATTCTAAATTGATGTTGCACTTAACTCCACCTTCCAGCTCTGCCTGCTCTTCTATAACATTCCTCTTATCTGGTTGCTGGGCTCTGTACTCCGTGACCATTTCAGCAGTGAAAGTCTGCAAATGCAAGTAGATTAATAGGTACCACTTTAGCGGGAAGGAAGCAACATTCTGTGCACCTTTGGTGTATAGCCATGCTGGTCAGATGATACGCGTATGCACATACAAAAAACACATATACTTTTCTACCTTGAAACTAGAGTCTTCTGGAGAATTAGAAACTAGAGTTTTCCAATTACAAAAAGCCCAGTGCCTTGGAGACATCCATTCACAACCATTTCTATAATAATAATAATAATAATAATAATAATAATAATAATAATAATAATAATAATAATAATAATAATAATAATAATAATAATAAT
>NW_015392052.1:6512-7567 GCF_001527695.2 Protobothrops mucrosquamatus | reverse complement strand
TCATAAAAACCACAATACAATAATACAATAACATCTATATTAAAAACCGAATTAAAAGGAAATATTTAAGAAGGCCAATCATTAAAATTATCCTTAAAATTACCCTTAAAAAACCCCGCTAAAATTCCCTAGGCCAGACCCGCTTGTTGAAAAAGCCATGTCTTTAGGGCGCGGCGGAAGGAGGGGAGATCCGGGATCATCCGGATCTCTGGGGGTAGTTCGTTCCAGAGGGTGGGGGCTCCCACCGAGAAGGCCCTCCCCCTGGGGGTCGCCAGCCGGCACTGTCTGGCTGACGGCACCCTGAGGAGACCCACTCTGTGGGAGCGTACCGGCCGATGGGAGGTAACCTGCGGCAGAAGGCGGTCTCAGAGATATCCAGGTCCGATGCCATGGAGCGCCTTAAAGATGATAACCAACACCTTGAAGTGCACCCGGAAGGCCACCGGCAACCAGTGCAGCTCGCGCAGCAGCGGCGTTACATGGGAGCGACGAGTCCCTCCCAACACCGCCCGCGCGGCCGCATTCTGGACCAGTTGAAGCCTCTGGGTGCTCCTCAAGGGGAGCTCCATGTAGAGAGCATTACAGTAGTCCAGGCGGGAGGTAACGAGGGCATGAGTGACTGTGCGCAGGGCGTCCCGGTCCAGAAAAGGCCGCAACTGGTGGATCAGGCGTACCCGATAAAACGCCCCCCTGGTCACGGCCGACAACTGATCTTCCAGCGTCAGCCGCGAATCCAGGAGGACCCCCAGATTGCGCACTCTCTCCGAGGGGGCCAGAATTTCGCCCCCTATAGTCAGCGATGGAGTCAGCTGACTATGCCACGGCGCCGGCAGCCACAGCCACTCGGTCTTGGAAGGGTTGAGCCTGAGTCTGTTCCTCCCCATCCAGACCCTTACGGCCTCCAGGCAACGGGTCATCACGTCAAGGGCATTGTTGGGGTGGCCTGGGGTGGAGATGTACAGCTGAGTGTCATCAGCGTACTGATGGAAATCCACCCCAAAGCCACGGATGATCTCTCCCAGCGGCTTCACATAAATATTGAACAAAAGGGGAGA
>NW_015392052.1:0-5925 GCF_001527695.2 Protobothrops mucrosquamatus | reverse complement strand
CGCCACAAAGCGAAGGTTGGAGACCGGGCGATAGTTGGCCAATACATCTGGGTCCAGGGAGGGCTTCTTAAGGAGGGGCCTCACCACCGCCTCCTTTAAGGCCGTGGGGAAGGCACCCTCCCCTAAAGAAGCGTTTACAATTCCCTGGAGCCAGGCTCGTGTACCCTCCCGAGCCGCCAGCACCAGCCAGGAGTGGCACAGATCCAGTAAACATGTGGTTGCATTCAGCCTCCCCAAGATCCTGTCCACGTCCTCGGGAGCCACAGAGTCAAACTCCTCCCATACAACAGTCTCAAGACCTGCTCCCGTATCCTCCCCCGGGGCCACCCAGTCAGAGTCCAGGCCTTCTTGGATCCGAGCGACTTTGTCATACAGATATTGCGCAAAGTCCTCGGCCCTCCCCTCCAGGGGATCCCCCCCTCCCTCAGTTGAAGGAGAGAGTGGGTCACCCTGAAGAGGGAGGCCGGGCGGTTATCTGATGACGCAATGAGGGTGGAATAGTAATTATACCTCGCCACCCTCATCGCCACAAGGTAGGATCTAATATGAACCCTTACCTGTGCTCGGTCTAGAGGCTAGTGAAATTGTATCAGAACACAGAACATAGAATAACAGAGCTGGAAGGGACTTTGGAGGTCATCTAGTCCAACTCCCTGCTTAAGTGGGAGAGTCTATACCAGACATGTCAAACACAAGTCCCGGGGGCTGGATGCGGCCTGCAAAGTGGTTTCATGTGGCTCGTGAAGCCATCCTGGAAACAGTGAGGGAATGGCCCCTGCTGCCTTGGCCCTGTCCCAGGCCGGTCGGGAGCCAATGTACAATTTTGTGGTGGCCATCTATGCTGAAACACATTCAGTCTTAGCTCCACAAGGCCGTCTGGAAACAGTGAGGAACCAGCCCCTGCTGCGTCAGCCCCACCCCCTTGATGCATGCTGGGGAGGTGTCACCCTTTGTGAGGAATGAAGAAATGCACTATCGCCTGGAAGTGGCCAGCAAATAGCCATCCCTTACTTCACATATCCGGCTTGATGGGCTCTTGGGGATAGGTTTCGGCAGGCAGCAAATCCCAAAAGAAATGCGAGGCCACCCAGCTCCCAGCCTGCCCGGTTTCAGCAGGCAGCGGGGCGTTCTCCTCACAGCTCCAGAGCTGAGCTGGGTGGCACGAATCTGATAAGAAGTGCAATGCTGCCTAGCCCCACAGCCTGCCCAGTTTCAGCAGGCAGCAAGGTGCAAAGCTGGTGAGCTTCGCACCGCCCGGCTCAACCTCTCGGTGCTGTGAGGAGAGCACTCTGCTGCCTGCTGAAACCACACCCACCCAATAGGCCACACCCACTCCATCCACGCCCACCCAGTAGGCCGCACCCACCCTGGCCATACCCCCCCCCCGAGGGCAACCGCAATGCTGATGCAGCCCTCAATGAAATCGAGTTTGACACCCCTGGTCTATACCATTTCAGACAAGTGTCTGTTCAGTCTCTTCTGGAAAGCCTCCAGTGTTGAAGCCCCCACAGCTTCTGGAGACAAGCCTTCCCACTGATTAATTGTTCTCACTGTCAGGAAATTCCTCCTTAGTTCTAGGTTGCTTCTCTCCTTGATTAGTTTTACATCCATTAGTTCTTATTTAATAGCTTGGATATTTTGCCATAATATAATTGTTCTGTTATTGCATGTGTTAGATTTAGCCATATCCTCAAGCCATACTCATGTCATGGTTCCAACAGATGAAACTCTTCAAAGAACTTCGAGGCATTGTTTACCTTAAAGAATCTTTATTCGAGTAGCATAGCATCGGTACGTACATAGGCAAAGCCAAAATCTGAATTCCCCTCCCCTGAGCACATAGTATCAAAGCACAATTCCCTCCTCTAATTCACAGTCATAAATCACATTCTCCAATTAGTTTGAAATGCTGGCTTTCCCTCCGGTTCTTCAATCCGGCCATTTCTTATCATCTCTTATTTCAAAAAAACCTTGGTTCTCACACTAGTTACAATATTGTTATGTCTAACTAAACTCCCGTGCACATTCCTCTTCCCCCCCCCAGTATCATCTAACTCTAATTCTAAGAGTAAAACATAAGAAAATGGCTGCATCTCTATATGTTGTCAAAGCAAGAACATCCGATGTTAGCAGCGTTGACAACTCACAAATAGTTAATAATACCCTATTAATATTGTGCTCCATGGCTTTATTCTCTATTTTTATAGAAAATCAGACACTCTTTGAAGGTTAGCAATATCAGCAGCATTGAGGCTTGTATACAATCCCATAATGCTTTACAGCATTCTCTGGGTGATTTATAATGTAAGCATTATTTGCTACGACCCCCCCCCCCAACAATCTGGGTCCTCATTTTACTGACCTTGGAAAGATGGAAGGCTGAGTCAACCTAGAGCCCCATTAGGATTGAACTCCAGGCTGTGGGCAGCTTTTACCTGCAATGCTGCACTTTAACCACAGGTTATTTCTTGGACTGATCCTTTACTGATCTGATCAAAGTCATTCTCCTTGTGAGATATGGAGAAAGAGTGCATGGAACAGCTTGAAGAAATTCGCTGAGAATATGAGGCATTTACAGGAATTTGAAAATGATGGTCTCTTGGTTGTCTATGGAGATTCTCAATCGTCCAGGTCATGGTTTGTCCCAAAGGTGCTTTTTCCAAAAGGCAACTGCACTTTCTTGTTTGTTTGTTTTCTTTGAAACCATTCAGCTTCTCATCCAGGAAGATTTCTGATTTTACTTCTTCTTCTTCTTGTGCCATATCCGTTATCGGACATTGGTGATCATGTTGGCGATCCTGTTTTTATCAGCAGCCGCATGAAAAAGTGCTGCTGAGTTTTGTCCGAACCAGTCCCTTAGATTTTGAAGCCACGATGTTCTTCTTCTGCCTGGACCTCGTTTGCCTTCAATCTTTCACTGGAGGATTAAATGGAGCATGCCGTATTTTTCTGGGTGTCGCATCACATGTCCGAAATATTCTATTTTTTGTTTTTTAATTGTTTTGATGATTTCCCTTGGCTTTCCCAGGCGGCTGATCCCCTCCTCATTTCTGATCTTATCAACCCAGCTTATATGTAACAGCTGCCTGTCGATCCACATTTCAAATGCTTCTAGTCTCTTCAGGTGGCCTTCTGTCAGAGACCAACTCTCTGCTCTATAGAGCAGGATAGAAAAAAATATAACATCTGACAAACCTGATTTTCAATCTTAGGCTTATGTCGTGACTGCAGAAGACCTTTTTCATTTTGAAGAATGCTGTTCGAGCTTTCTCTATCCTTGTCTTTACCTCAGTGGTCATGTCCCAGCTTTCATGTAAATTAGAACCGAGGTGCGTGATCCTTTCAACTTTTTCTAATGGTATTCCTTCCGAATTTATTGGTGGTAAATTAGCAGGCTGTTTGCTGACGACCATGATCTTAGTTTTTGAGGTGTTAAGCTTCAAGCCGTATTTTTCAGATATTTCTGTGACTCTGTTGATGAAAAGCTGAAGGTCTTCATGCTTACTGGCAAGCAGAACTGTATCGTCAGCATATCTTAAGTTGTTGATCCAAACACCGTTTACTTTGATGCCAGCATCGATGTTCTCCAGTGTCTCGTTGAAGATTGACTCAGAGTAGATATTATTTTACAGTTTTTATTAATTTATGATATAAAATACAAAAATGCAAAAGCAAATAGTAGGAAAAATAAGGGAGGGGAAGGGGAAAGGAGAAGTGTAGAAAAGAAGGGAGAAAAGAAAAAAAAAGGCATTGACTTCCAACTCCTTTTGGTGCAGTAGAAAAAAAATAGTAACACCCAAAATTAAAGTTTCGTATTTTTTTCCATCTCAAGCACAACGTCCAGAAGCGGTTTCCAAGTAGAAACAAAAGTGATTGTGTTTTTTTTACTTTGATCAATGCTGCCATCTCTGCCAACTCCATCAACCTTTGCAGCCATTTGTCCATTGTGGGGATCGAAATGTCCTTCCATTTTTGTGCATAAAGTAGTCGTGCTGCCGTCAACATATATAACATCAAAGGTCCCATTTTTTCCCCTAAGTTTTTTTCCATTAAACCCAACAGAAAAGCTTCTGGTTTTATCTTTATGTTCACTTCAAGTATTTTCTGTATTAGAGTAGGAATCCTACTGCAATCTTTCTTTGCTTTAACCCATGTCCACCATCAATGACAAAAAGTGCTTTCTTTACCTTTACGTTTCCCACATTCATTTGAAGTATCTTTATACATCCTGGATAACATGTCTGGTGTTAAAAAAAACTTGAACTGAATTGAATGAATTGAAGAAGCTTCTTGGATGAGAAGCAAACTATTTTCAAAGGAAAAAAAAAAACATAAGGAAGTCCAGTTGCCTTTTGGGGGAAAAAAAGCACATTTGATCCCTTGGTTTTTCTGTTTTTGCCAAAGGAAGAGGGAGATTTAATAATAATAATAATAACAACAACAACAACAACAACAACAACAACAACAACAACAACAATAATAATAATAATAATAATAATAATAATAATAATAATAATAATAATAATAATAATAATAATAATAATAATAATAAAGTTGGAAGGGACCTTGGAGGTCATCTAGTCCAACCCCTTGCTCAGGCAAGAAAGCCTATACCATTTCGGACAAATGGCTGTCCAGTCTCTTCTTAAAAACTTCCAGTGTTGGAGCATTCACCGCTTCTGGAGGCAGGTTGTTCCACTGGTTAATTGTTCTCACTGTCAGGAAGTTTCTCCTTAGTTCTAGGTTGCTTCTCTCCTTGATTAGTTTCCATCCGCTGCTTCATGATGGAATGCAGAATCTTGCAATGCAATTTAATTCACACAAGACCGTATCCAACAGGAGACTTCATTTTAAGTTGAAGGGGACAACCTCTTCCGTGACAACAGAAGTTGCTTGATGTAATGGGGAAACGCAGGGCTTGCCTTGAGTTATATCCATTCTGTCTTTGTCACTGCTTTTTTGTACAATAGTCGCTTGGGGAACTTGGGTCACCTGCAGGATAGGATGAAACAAAGAAAACAATTGTGCATTTTCCTTCGCTTGCAACTAAAAGCCTTCACTTTTCGGAACGAAAACCTAAAATCCACCGAGACCAGTAAGGACAGCACCGTTGCAGAATGCTTTGATTCCATGGGTCATTAATAGCCAGCTCTGCTGAACACCTTCCTTAGAAATCATAGTTTTTATAGGAACCACTAGCGGGCTGTCCTTGAGAAAAGTCAAGCCGTTGTTTGCTTTCAATCATTCTACTTTTTTTCCCTCCTTTCTACTCTTCTTTGCAAATAACTCTGCCTTTCTCAAACGGGGCAAGCTTGTCTTTGTCACTGCCCCACTATCTCCATTGTTTGCCTTAATGTCTTTGGACAGAGTACAATGCTTTGATTGATTTTATATATATAAGTTGTCAGGCGAATGCTGGGGGAGTATGCTGTTATGCCGAGAAGCTGCAGCAGAAAAGCCCTTGAAAGTGGGCCATTGAGGTTCATCTCTCCTCCTCTTTCTCCCCCCCCTTCTTTTTAAATCTTCTTTCCAATCTTGGAGAAGTCAAAAGGTATGAAGAATTTAAGCATGGAATTTCAGGGCAAGGGACAGACTCATGCACAGTATTACAACATCGGCTGATGAGTTTTCAAAAGACTACCATCTCTTGGGTGAATTGAACGTCAGTCTATCCAGACTGGCAGTTCCCAAGAATTGAAATAAGTTAATTTGTAAAGAAATGTTACCTTTATTATTATTATTATGGATCATCGCACAGTCAGCCAGATGTTCAGACTGGATTTGGCATTTTGTCTACCTATCGAGTCCTTACCCAGGACCTGGGATAGGCAGATGTGGATGTTTGATGGTATTACAGATATCGTCGCAGGATGGAAGCAGTTCCTAGTAAGGCCGCCTTTTGCAATTGACTAATAGCGAATTTGT
>NW_015392051.1:17382-20664 GCF_001527695.2 Protobothrops mucrosquamatus | reverse complement strand
CATGGAAAAAACTGTCCATGTGTCTAGTTTTGGCGTGCAATGCCCTATAGCACTGTCTTGAGGGAAGTTGAAACAGTTTATGTCCAGGATGTGAGGGGTGTGTAGATATTTTCTCAGCCCTCTTTCTCGCTCGTGAAACATACAGGTCCTCAATGGAAGGCAGGCTGATAGCAATTGTTTTTTCTGTAGTTCTAACTATCCGTTGAAGTCTGTGTCTGTCTTGTTTGGTTGCAGTGCCAAACCAGACAGTTATAGAGGTGCAAATGACAGACTCAACAATTTCTTTATAGAATTGTATCATCAGCAACTTGGGCAGTCTGAGCTTTCTGAGTTGGCACAGGAAGAACATTCTTTGTTGTGCTTTTTCGATGACAGTTTTGACAGTAGGTGTCCACTTTAAGTCTTGAGATATTATAGAACCTAGAAACTCTCTACTGTTGATACTGTGTTGTCTCATATTGTAAGAGTTGGTAGAATAGGAGGGTTTCTCCTAAAATCTACTATCATTTCTACAGTTTTGAGTTGTTCAGTTCAAGATCGTTCTGGCTGCACCACAATGTTCAAGCTCCTGTCTATATGCAGATTTGTCATTTCAAATGAGACCAATCACTGTTGTATGATCTGCAAACTTCATTACTTTAACAGAGGGATCCTTCAAGATGCAGCCGTGGGTATAGAGAGAGAAGTGGAGAGAGCATACAGCCCTGAGGGCCCCCTGTGCTAATTGTACAGGTATCTGATGTGATTTTGCCTAGATTCACTTCTATGCAAACGAAATCAAATGTATTCTGTATCCAGGCTGCGTTCATTTCTTTTTTCCAACCTTGCCTATATTTTAGAGGGCAAAGGCCAAGTCTAGCCTTTGGACAGGAAAAAAGGGATTATCCAAGGAGTTGCTGCCCATTTCAAGGGAAGATGCTAATGAACACTGTGCCCACACAATGCTGCTGCCCATATCAGTGAAAAACAGACTGGGCTACAACACCTGATTCTGCTTATCTGTGCCAGGGACACTATTATTTGTGTCTTAGTGTAGACTAAATACTATTTTATTCAGGAGCGACAAATAAGAGGAGGGTCAAGGGGAAGATGAAAAGTGCAAGAGCATGGTGCCAGGCTAAACTGTAGTGGGGGACAGGTCCTCCTTTTGTTGCTTATAAAGTTGGCAAAATATTGTTACAATATTTTCTTTAATGAACAAGCAACCTGCAGCCTAGGACTCCACGTAGCTCCTCAGTCTCTTTTTGCAGCTGTGAAAACCTTATCCAATTGCACCACAATTAATTGCAATGTTTCTCAAAATGGTTGGCAGTTTTCCATCCTTTCCCAACCAAAAAGAAGAAGAAAAGAAAAAAATAGCACATCTAATGTATAACGCATGCATGCCTGCCAAATATTACTTATTCCAGCTGTGGATAATGGTTTAGTAAATGCCTTTTTACTCTGTAAGTCTGAAATTGGCTGCTACTTTAGGAAGATGTTTTGCGCAGAACATTCATATTATGGGATGTTAGCCATAATAACACACTGATTATTGTTACTGTTTGTCCAATGATTCACTGAAAAACAGAGCCAAAAGAATAGACTATACCTGCAAATGTCACTCTGATTAAGGAGGGAGGGTGATATCAGAGCTGAGTTCAAGGAATCATTCACCCTTCCTTGAAATGAGTGACAGTTTTCATACCCAGCCATGCTAATTATCACTCTTTCTGCTCACCAAATGCCAATTAGCCAGGTACCAGCATGCTGAGGTCAGAAATGCTAACAAAAGCTCCGCAATTTCTGCTTCCAGTGTTTTTGTTGAAAGCCAAGAAGTTTGCAATGAATTAGTCTACTGTTTAAATAAATGTGTTTGTATACAGTTTGCATACAAATACTCATAATTCAAATGATCCAGTTCAATCCAAGAAAGCCTTCACTATACAGCAATGGCAAGCCTCCAGATTTCTAGAGAAATTGTAGAGAAATTTCTAGAAAAATTGTAGAGCTTCTGTACCAGAGGCAAATTCCTTGTGTGTCTAATCACATGTGGCCAAATAAAGCTACTGTATTGTATCACATCGCATCGCATCCTATCCTATCCTATCCCCTGCCGTACCATACCATACCATACCATATACCATACTAATTTTGTTGTCAGGCTTCTGTAATAATAGTTTTCCAAGGACCCAAAAGCTCAGATAAAGAGACTTTTTGTAGAAAAACTGTGAATCAAATCAGGTAGGAAATAATTCTAGCAACTGCTGTATATCAAAGATGGATAGTTTCTGTTTAATCTGTTGATAATAACATTCCTGTCCACATTCTTATGTTTGTTTCTCACACCCATGGAATAGAAACTGCTGGAAGCCACTCACTTTGGAGTAGAAGGAATTGCTTTCATCTGTTTCTGGATTTTATCATCATACCTTCTGATGTGAACTTATAGCATCTCTCACCATTGGCCAGGCTGACAGCAGATTGTGACAATTCTAGTTTGAAAAGCATCATAGCTGATTTCTCCCTGACTTAGGGCATGTTCTGTTTGGACTGTGATGATAAAGAGGAAATGATCTGTATTGTCATCCAGCAGAGATGTTTGAAGTGTGAAAGGTCAAGATCTCCAACATATACTGTATCAGTCTGCAGATCTTGGCCACATTTGGAATACTGCATCCGGTTTTGGTCACCACAATGTAAAAAATATGTTGAGATTCTAGAAAAAGTACAGACAAGAGCAACAAAGATGATCAGAGGACTGGAATCTAAAACATACTGTATAAGAACAGTTGTTGGAATTGTGTATATCTAGTTTAACGAAGAGAAGGATGAGGAGTGACATGATAGCAGTGTTCCAATATCTCAGGAGTTGCCATAAAGAAGAGGGAGCCAAGCTATTCTCCAAAGCACCTGAGGGCAGGACAAGAAGCAATGGGTGGAAACTAATCAAGGGGAGGACCAACCTAGAAATAAGGAGAAATATCCTGACAGTTAGAACAATTAATCAGTGGAACAGTCTGCCTCCAGAAGTTGTGAATGCTTCAACACTGGAAGTTTTAAAGAAGAGACTGGATAACCTTTTGTCCGAAATGGTATAGGGCAGTGGTGGCGAACCTATGGCACGGGTGCCAGAGGCGGCACTCAGAGCTCTCTCTGTGGGCACGCGGGCCGTCGCCCCAGTCCTAGGCCTTCAGCTGGGTTTTATAAAATCTTTTCACTTTAGGCCTCCACCGCCATGTGTAAAAAAAAAAGGTTCAATCAATCAGTCAATTTCAACTTCTTGCGGAGAAAAAAAAGATC
>NW_015392051.1:11434-14935 GCF_001527695.2 Protobothrops mucrosquamatus | reverse complement strand
CAAGGCCGTCATGGAAGCCAAGAACTCCTGAGCTACCGCCGACGTCTCGCCCGCTGATGGAAGGTTGAAATCCCCCAAGACCATAAGTCTGGGGGTTCCAACCGCCACCCCGGCTATTACGTCAGCCAGCTCAGGCAGGGCTGTTGATACATAGCAGGGAGCCAGGTATATAATCAACAAGCCCACTTGAACCCCTTGCTCCCATTTCACAAGGAGGGACTCCACACCGTCTATCTGAGGCACAGTGGTCTCCCTTGGGCAAAGGCTCTCCCTCATAATGACCGCTACCCCCCCGCCCCTACCCCGGGTTCTCGGCTGGTGAAATGCCTGGAAACCTGGTGGGCAGATGTCTACGAGAGGGACTCCTCCCTCGACGCAGTTTGGGCACTCGGTCTCTAAAAGGTTCGCCATCACTGGTATAGGGTTTCCCGCCTGAGCAGGAGGTTGGACTAGAAGACCTCCAAGGTCTCTTCCAACTCTATCATCATCATTATTATCATAATCATCATCATCATCATCTTTTTTGTAGATAAAGTCACGTGAAATTGCTCAGACTTGGACACCATGCTGCTAGGAAAAACAAGTGTGGCTGCTTCTTGTCAGCATTATATAAACTTTGGCGTATGTGGTTTTTGGAAAACTGAAGTCATATATCTGTCATGTGGATCCTTGTCTGCCATCGTGTTGGCTGCAATGTTCTGGAAGTCTTCCCCATGTTATATCTTGTTCTTATTTGTTAACCTTTTTGATTGCCTTCAGTTCCATCAAGCATCATGACACTCTTGCTTCTCGCTTCAGTTTTCTCCCCAGTTTTTCACTAAACCACACTCCTTTATTCAGGGATACCTTGAAGCATCCCTTCAAGGTTTTGTGGCACCACACATAACCCTCCTCAGTAGCAGTAGCCACAAGACTTCTATGGAATAGAACAAGCTGGTTGCCCTTAATAGGAGAAGCAGAGTGGTCCAGGAGAAGACCTTTATTTACTATTGGGAAAAACCTGTCACAGAACTTTGAAAGTCTGTTAATCAAGAAAATTACTTACCACGTACTCTTGACATGTAACTTGTTGCAAGCGTCTGTATAATATTTGATTATTTGATGATTGTTGCTGGGGTGGGGGTTAGAGGTTTATTGGGTTTGGTATTTAGTGTTTTACTTCTTAAACCCCCTGGAGTCACCGTGAGTCACGGTGATTTTCTTAATAAATAAATACAGTATATGCATGCATGCATGAATGAATGGTTTAAAATTATGATTACCGTGAAGGTAGATAAGGTGATTCTGGTGGTATTTGGAGGAAGGAGCATAAGGATACTATAGGTAACTAGCCAAAAGAAGTTTAGAGAAGTTTGGAAAATATAATTAATCTGTATTTTCTCAACACATATAGGGGTCCAAAGACAGGAGGCTAACTAAGTAAAAATGGAAAAGAAGTAGATGTCTTTCAGATCTGACTGTAAACTTTGAGAGACAAACTTTTTGAAGAAGTAGGATCTGTTTTTTTCTAGAAATCTGAGGTAGGACGGTGGATTTAACTACAAGTTGGAATGCAAAGTGTTTCCACTTATAAAAGAGCAACCAGATCTCTCTATATATGTAAATAAAATAAATAACAACTAAACTTTTTTTTTAGCACAACTGAAATCTAAAAATAAGTGCTAGCTTCTAGAGATTTCTCAACATGTTGGTGCAAAATTGTTCATCCCTTAGAGTGAGAGAGCACAATCCTTCATTTGTAGTAACTCCCTTTGGCATTAATTAATTCTCACATAATTTCACAGGAACAGCTATTTTTGCAAAGAAGCAATTTTTTGCAAGGAAACAAAATTTTGTTCATACACATCAGACTTATTCATGCTTGTTTTCAAAACTAGGGGGAAAAACAATATTGCTTCACTATGTTCTAGTAATTAATGCAGCCAGATGAATTAGACAATGTCTGTATTTACACATTACATTAAACCAAGATTTTGTTGCTCTTTTAGGCAGGGTTCATTAAATGGACTCAGCAAGTAGCTGTGCACCTAGCCAATTTTGTCTGGGCTAAGAAGAGTTGGGTTAATTAGTATTTGGATGGGTGAGTACCAAGAAATATCAGGTTTGTAGACCTGACGGTTGAAAAACATCCAGGAGAAAGTAGCATCGCCAATACTATGTGGATGGCGGTGGAGGTGGCATTCTATGTATTTGTACGAGTCCATCTGAAAGCAGGAATCTCACCTGAGCAATGATGAGGCAGGTTTTATAAAAGAACAGATACTATATAGATAGCCAAACTAGTGTTTACCTGACTACATCCTGCAGAAGAAAAATCAAAAGGCATATGCTCTGTGCTAGTATGCCTGGGGGGGGGGGAAGCAGAAGGAAGTGACCTCAGATTAATAATCTCGATTTAGACAAGAGCTTGCAGAGCAATAACCAGAAAGGGAGTGCAAAATAAACATTTAACATATATCCCACTGCATTTTTGTGTTCAGTAGATGACAAAGACTTAAAAGAATCAGTGCCATTGGACATGGATCCCCTTCTCAATGTCTTCAGTGTCAATTCACCCTGTTGATAAACAGTATTTCAGTTTAGTGGGTCTCTCTTCTTGAGCACCTAACATATAGTGGTGCTTGGTGCCTGGTTTTTTGTTTTTGTTTTTTTGTCGTGGATGTAACATTCTTCATTTGAGGGAGTTGAATGCTTCCTTGCTCGTCTTCATACAGAAGAGTTGGTTTTGGTTCTCCTATCCAAAAGTGTTTGTGCTATAGATACATACTCTGTTTCAAGGGATAATAATATAATATAATATAATATAATATAATATAATATAATATAATATAATATAATATAATATAATATAATATAATATAATATAATATAAAATAATATAATATAATATAATATAATATAATATAATATAATTAATATAATATAATAATATAATTATAATATAATATAATATAATATAATATAATATAATATTATAATATAATATAATATATAATATAATATAATATAATACAATATAATACAATATAATTAATATAATATATTAATATAATATATTAATAATATAATATAATATTATAATATAATATAATAATAATATAATATAATATAATAATATAATATAATTAATATAATATAATATAATATAATATAATATAATATAATATAATATAATATAATATAATATAATATAATAATATAATATAATATAATATAATATAATATAATATAATATAATATAATATAATAAATATAATATAATATAATATAATAATAAAGTTGGAAGGGACCTTGGAGGTCACCGAGTCCAACCCCCTGCTCAGGCAGGAAACCCTACACCAGACATGTCCAAAGTCCGGCCCGCGGGCCATTTGCGGCCCGCGGCCCGGTTTAATCCGGCCCTCGAGCAGCCCTCCCTGCTCTATATAAATGCGGCCCTCCCACGGCCCTCCGGCAAGTCCCATGAGAGAGAGAGAGAGAGAGAGAGAGAGAGAGAGAGAG
>NW_015392051.1:0-9737 GCF_001527695.2 Protobothrops mucrosquamatus | reverse complement strand
AGAGAGAGAGAGAGAGAGAGAGAGAGAGAGAGAGAGAGAGAGAGAGGCATAAAATAATTCATTTGCATTTAATTGTAATGGTTCAAAGAATGTTCGGAAAAATGTTCGGCCCTCCAGCACGTTCACTTCATCCAATCTGGCCCTCTTTGAAAAAAGTTTGGACACCCCTGCCCTACACCATATCGGACAAATGGCTGTCCAGTCTCTTCTTAAAAACTTCCAGTGTTGGAGCATTCACCGCTTCTGGAGGCAGGTTGTTCCACTGGTTAATTGTTCTAACTATCAGGAAGTTTCTCCTTAGTTCTAGGTTGCTTTTTGCTTACTTGATCCCACCATCTCAATATCAGTGCAGCAGTTTCAGTCTGCCCAGTCTTCTGCCGAACCAGTTTGATATTGCTGTGACAGTCTAAGACAGCGGTTCTCAACCTGTGGGTCGCGACCCCATTTGGGGTCGAACAACCATTTCACGGGGGTCGCCAAACAACGTAGTCTGCCTTTTCCCCCCCCTTTTCAATGCAGTCCGCCATTTTTTCCCCCTTTTCCTTAGCTGTACTACTCCCTCTTATTCTATTGGCTTTTGAAAGCCAATAGAATAGACTCAATTCAAGAGACTCTATTCTATTGGCTTTCAAAAGCCAATAGGAATTGTCCAGTCTGTCTCTGCCCTGCTGAGCCCGGCAAAAGTCCAAATGGTGCTGCAAGTTGTCTGCAGCTAAGGCGAGCTTTCTGGATGTTTCCACCCCTCCCTGCTGAGCAACTCCTAAATGTAAGTAAAAGAGGGCCAGGGGTGGGAGGTGGGAGGCCGGCGGGCGCAGGGAGGTTTGCTGGCGTGCGTGGGGCCCAGCGGGTGCCTTACCTCCCTTGGGCTGGGCCAGCTGGTGGCCCAGCCGGTGGTCGCCCTGCGCCCTCGCTGCCACGTGCCATAGCCGCCCAGGAGTGCCTGGGTCTGCCTGCCACTGCACCGAACGTGCTGTGGCCAAGGTAAGGCTAGCGGAGCAGCGGCGGGCGCAGGGAGGGTTGCTGGCGTGCATGGGGCCCGGCGGGTGCCTTACCTCCCTTGGGCTGGGCCAGCTGGTGGCCCAGCCAGTGGTCGCCCTGCGCCCTCGCTGCCGTGTGCCATGGCCGCCCAGGAGCGCCTGGGTCTGCCTGCCACTGCACCAAACGTGCGGTGGCCAAGGTAAGGCTAGTGGAGCAGCGGCAGGCGCAGGGAGGGTTGCTGGCACGTGTGGGGCCCGGCGGGTGCCTTACCTCCCTTGGGCTGGGCCAGCTGGTGGCCCAGCCGGTGGTCGCCCTGCACCATCGCTGCTGCTTGCCATGGCCACCCAGGAGCGCCTGGGCTTGCCTGCCACTGCACCGCACAAGAAGCAGAGTTTCTTTTTCTTTCCTCTTCTTTTCTTTCTTCTACCCCCCTTTCTCCCCCTCTCCTGTCCCCTCTCCCATTCTTTTCTCTCCTCTCCTTCCCTGGCAACATGGCGGTACAGGAGGGGTGCAGAGAACCTTCTGCCGGGCCCCTCTTCTTCGGCTCGCCCGCAACATAACCGAGAAGATCTCGACCGACGGTGGCGAGATTCGGCCGGCTGAGGGGGCCACTCGAGCAGGAGAGCCATCTCTATGCTCCAGGATCCAAAGGCTATGTCGGACCGGCGCGCGAGGGTCGGAGCGCTCTCGAGAAGGGAGGAAGGAAGGAGGAAAGGAAGGAAGGAAAGAAGGAAGGAGGGCGATCTCGAGTTCAGCAGACGGCGGGTGGAGCGAAGCAGCAGCAGGATAGGGCGGGGCGGGGCTTCACGGCGCCCACGGGCCAAGCACTGAGACTGGCAGTTTAGCAGCAACTCCCCTTTGTGTCTGGACTGAGAAAAGGGGAGCCGCTGCCAGCCAGCCAAGCCCAGCTGCCGGAGGCGGGGAGGCAACGCGATGTGAGAATCCCCCTGCATGAAGCCTTCGCGGCAGGATCCCTTCACCCGGAGGGCGGAGGAAGAGCCGGGCAGACTGGCAGCTGAACTCCCCAGTGGGGTGGAGGAAACAGGGCAGGGTCGCGAGTGAGTGAGTGTGCATGAGGGTGAAAGGGTTTGGCTGCCGCGGGGGCGTTTGTCACGGGTTCCTTCTCAGGTTCTGATCGCTGGCGAACCAGGCTCTTGCGAGGGGAGGGAAGAGGGTGGAAGAAGTGGCTCTCCTCTCCCCTCTTCCTGCTGGGGCCACGAAAGGAGGGAGGGGGAAGACAGAAAAAAGTGCATTTTTCCAAGGGCTGCCTAAGAGGAAAGGCCGCTTTGCGCCGGGCTGCTCGGAGCCAGGAACTGTGAAACCCTGATTTGCTGCTGCTGCTTTGTAGAAATGCCAGGACTTTCTGCCCATTTCCTTGGTTGGAGTTATTTCCTTTTCCGCGTGCGTGTGGGTCACGTGTGGTCGTGCGTGTGAGTCACGTGTGGGTCACGTGTGGTCGTGCATGTGGTCACGTGTGGTCACGTGGGTGCGTGGGGTCACGGCATTAGGAAGGTTGAGAACCACTGGTCTAAGATCTTAAATGGGCACTGCCTATTAGGTACAGTATCTGCTCACCATCTTGATTCCAATCCAACCCTCTGTAATTGATGTTCTCATTTTCCTATACATGATTCTGACTGTTATCGCAGTATCTGGCCACACTACTGCAGTTAAGTCTAGGAAGTTTCCAACCGTCGTCCTATGTTTGTCACTTTGAGATAGGAGTTCACTGTTTACCCATAGTTTGAGAAAGTCCGTTTCCCTGGGCGTTGTCAGCTCCAGCTAACCCTGGGTATTTGAAATCTTTTCTGTCTCTGGCTAAAGAGTAACTTCAGATCTTCCTAGGAGTAGAATTTTATGAGGGTCTAACATAGTATTGTGATTTAGGAGATTTCCTTATTTTGAGGGAATATTGCTTCTTGGTTGGCTTCCTGGGAAAATGCACTTTTGTCATCTTTTAACCTGCATAAGATGACAGGCTTTTTAGGCATTTTTCTTCAAGTGGGAATGTAATTTCTACAAATAACTCCTCATTGCTCCATCTTGAACCCTATTATCAACTTTAAATGTTTTAGGTATAAGAAGAAAAATACCCACTTACCACTCGGGTTACCCTCTTTCAAAGGCATAAGCAACCCCCAACCCACTAACAAAGTTACAGTGGATGGAAACTAAACAAGGAGAGAAGCAACCTAGACCTAAGGAGAAATTTCCTGACTGTTAGAACAATTAATCAGTGGAACGACCAGCTTCCAGAAGTTGTGAATGCTCCAACACTGCAGGTTTTTAAGAAGAGATTGGATAATCATTGGTCTGAAATGGAATAGGGCAGGGATGTCAAACTGCTGGCCCGCAGGCCGGATGCGTCATGCCGAAACCGTGCCCACCCTATTGCCGGCAATGGAAAAAAAAGTTGTGATATCTCGCGACATGTCACATGACGTTGCGAGTTTGACACCCCTGGTATAGGGTTTCCTGCCTGAGCAGGAGGTTGGACTAGAAGACCTCTAAGGTCCCTTCCAACTCTGTTATTCTGTTAAAATGCCTAAAAGCTTGTCATCCTATGGAGGTTAAAAGGTGACAAAATAATCTCTTCTCCAATAGAATTTTGAAAAAAATGAATGCGGCAAAAAAGTATGCCTCTCCCGAATTTGTACATCCAAATAATGATGCAAAACTCAGGAGGCAGACTCTGGCTGTAGAGGGAGATAGCAACAGCAGGGAAAGAGCATCCAAGGGTTTACCCAATAAGAACTCATTTTTTCCAATCCAGTCCTTCCAATGCCATTTGGAAGTCATGGGGGATACTGAGGATGCTGAGATTTTGTTTTCCACAAATTTGTAAAATTTTCCTGTGCAATAGAATTGCCATATGGTCATGTACTTTGGGCTCCTTAACAATAGTCATATTTAGGGGCTATGGCCAGAAGTTATCTTGATTCTCTTTCAATGGATCCTTCCTGGTGAAATTCTCCTTAGAGACAGCTTTGTTTTTGTTTGTGTCTTTGATTAATTAGTAATGGAACCTGAACTCATCTCCCTTTTTCCAGTACCTCAACTTATGGCCACAATTGGGACCAGATGGCTAAACCAGATGATTATTAAATGAGTCAATTTTATGACCTTTCTTGCCACGGTCGTTAAGCAAATCATTGCAGTTGTTAAGTGAATCACATTAAGCGAATCTGGCCTCCCCTACTGACTTTGCTTGTCGGTAGTTGGCTGGGAAGGTTACAAATGACAATCACATGATCCTGGAAGCCATGGTAAACACTGCCGATTGTCAAGCACCTGGAATTTGGTCACGTGACTAGAGGAATGCTGCAACGGTCGTAAGTATGAAGACCAAATAGAAGTCACTTTTTTCAGTGCCATTGTAATGCCAAATGGTCACTAAGCAAATAGTTGTAAGTCAAAGACTGCTTGTATTCACAAATCTTTCTAGATCTGCTTTAAGGACTCTATTGTCCTTTGGCCTTGGTTTAAGTGCAATATATTGATATATTCACAGGTGAGAAATTAGTACGTTATAGGGAAAATGAGAAATCTTAATCTGTACTGAATAACACCAGTGGACAGAAAAATTATGGTGAGTGGGTAACTGTATATTTTTGTTGTCATAGCCCAGCTATGAAAAGCTTAAACTTTGGGGCCTTTTTACACCTAGCTGCTGACTTACACTCATCAATTCCACATAAGGGATGTTTAATGGCTGTGTGATTGCTACACAGCCATCAGAGACCACTTCTGAACTGAAGCTGTGTTTGACCTATGTTGTTTTGTTGAGCTCAGACAACAAATTTAAGGAGATTTTGCAACTCACGTGTGGATCTTTAAAAAGAAATTGCTTTCAGTTAGGTTCTCTGATTGAAAAATTGGCATCTCACTTAAAAGCCATTACTCTGCTAGTGATTTATAACAACTTCTAATCTCCCCAGACTGTTTACAGCCACTCTTCCTTCATCCATTGTAGCCCAGACAAAATTGGTAAGAGTTTTGTCTCCCCTCCCCCCCAATTCTTCAGGAGGGACCAGCAGGTTGCAAAGCACCAGAACGCATAATTTTTTTTTTCTGTTATCAAATAACATCCCCGGAGATGCATTCTAAACTGAAATTGTACAAGAGAAAGAGAATAATGATTTCATTGAGTTAGGAGTCAGGAGTTGGAGTGAAGTGTTCCCTCCAGGGGAAGAGCTCAGCTTTTCAAAAGAAACTATTTGCTTCACTGCAGTTTCAGTTAATCTGTAGCTAAGCCAGAACTAAATTGATTCACCTCTTGAATATTGCCAGCATCATTGGAACACTGAAGTTTGGAGCTGCCTTCCTGGACTGGGAGATCCTGCACGCTATCACTCAGGCCCTTGTGAGCCATCATGTTGCAGTGATTAGAATGCAATATTGCAGACTAATTCTGCCGACTGCCATCAGTTCGATTCTCATTTGCTCAAGATTGACTCAGCCTTCCATCTTTCTGAAGTCAGTAAAACGAGGACCCATATTGTTGGAGGCAATACACTGACTCTGTAAACCACTTAGAGAGGGCTGTAAAGCACTGTGAAGCGGTATATAAGTCTTAAGTACTGTTGCTATTGCTACTACAATGCACTCTACATTGAGCTGCCCTTGACAAGCATTTGGAAGTTTCAATTTGGTGCAGAATGTAGCAGCAATTGTAGTAAATGGCTCTACTTATTCAGGGTCTCTAACACAACTACTTTGTGAGCTGCCTTGGTTGCCAGTGTGCTTCCAAACACAATTCAAAGTGCCGATTTTCACCTTTAAAGCCCTTCGTGGCTTAGGATCAGGTTACTTGAGGAACCATTTCTCCCCAATTGTTTTTATCAATCTAGTCCAGTCAGACTGGATGGGCATGCTTCAGATCCCGTCATCCAAAGAATGCCAGTTGGCAGGGCCTACATGCCTATTCTGCCACAGTGTCCATTTTGTCGTTCATTCCTCCTCCAGAGATCAGGATGGCCCTGTCTGTGCCCTTCCTTTTGTAAAATCTGGTTCTGTGCCCGGGCCTGGGGAGGGGGGCTGACAATGTACAGAAAGCCACTTTCTGGTTTTGATAGTGACGTAGCTTGATGTTGCTCAGCCACTGTATTTTAACTTTTAAGATGTTTTAAATTGTTTTTATTTTATAAAATAAAATAAATGGTTAACTGTGTTCACCGTCTAGAGCAGGGGTGTCAAACTCACTGCGTCACATGACGTGTTGCGACGTATCACGACTTTTTTCCCCTTGCCGGAGCTGGGATGGGGGCAGCTTCCGCGTGACGCATCCGTCCCATGGGCCGGCAGTTGGACACCCCTGATCTAGAGTCACTTGTTGAAATGGGTAACCATATAAATCAGATGGTGGGATGGGTGGATGGATAAACGAATAAAATAGAGAATCAAAGCAGGGTTTCCTAAACTTTAATACTTTATCATACTTTTTTGAAAGTTATCACCAAAGTAGAAATTAAGTATTGCTGGTACTGCTGTGCTTGTATTTCAGCCATGTCTTAAAATAGTTCAGAGCAAGTTGTTGTTGCTTTCTGCTGCTAAGGCTACATTTAACCATTATATAAAGCTGAGCTTTATGGCCCCACTTTGCCAACGTGCCACTTACTTTGGCTAGTATCAGTACAGCTTAATCCACATACTGTGTTTTCCCCAATACAAAAATGAAGGGAGAAGAGCATAGTTCCATAGAACTACAGAACAATACACTGTACTACGTGCTTCTCTTTCATGGCAGCCCTGCAAGCTCAGAGCAATTGTATAAATCAACACAGCCGTGAAATTCTCAGAAGAAATACTTGGGATGTTTTAGTACTGTTTTCTATTATCCAAAGAAAGAAAATGCTGAAGGTTTTCAGTGCTTTGGATTCAGTTTGGGAGAAACACTTCAGAATGTGCAGGGAGCACTAACTGTTATTGTTATAATTTCCTGCCTTTTTATATATTTAACTCAAGTGGGTGAACATATCTAATACACCTGCTTCCTATTTTTCCCACAACAACAATCCACAAATTCAGCCTTTGTCTGGGACTGCAGTTTGTCTTATTCCACTATGTAATGTTACCTATTTGGAGCAGTCTATATGATTATATTACTTACCATGACTGACATTCTTTATATTCTTTTTATAGAGATTTTTATCATTAAAACCTAAGATCTCCCACTGCGTATGTAGACCTAATTAAATGTTCAGAATACCAGCTGAATATTGTCGAATTTGCATTTATGGGCATGTTAATTGGACTTAGTTGGTTTAAAACCAACCTGCAGCCCATATGAACCCCCTTTTTTTTTTTAAAGGCAGTTTCAAACTCCTATTTGTTGGCTAAGAGCTTTTACCCTTTCATTTCCAAGAGAAATAAAGCTATGTTAAGAATTCAGTTTTCCTTCATGTGTAATTGAAGATAAATTGTAGTATTTGCTGTTAATGGGTAGTTTAAAATGTATTTTACATTAACAGATTGCATTTGAAATCCTTATTTTTAAAACGTTTTTATGGTTTTTATGCTGTAAGCCATCTTGGGAGGATTTGAGGTCTGGCAAAATGGCTAGAAAATTGATTAAAACAAAGTAAAACAATTGTTTGTGGAGTAGGAATTGTGAAGTAGGTTAGTAAAGAGTTAAACTTTAAGAAGCTTAAATTATAAGAATATTCCATAGGCAGTGAGATTGACAGTATAATGGACTCAGAAAAGAGGCTGACACATGCTAGATTATCATATTGTATGGTTTGAAAAAAAATAAGAATGGCTTGTTTGCTTACATTTGTGTTATGAAACTGTCATACTGCAGATGTTGCCTTAAAAATCTGCATTATTTCAAAGAGTTATGGGTGTAGATGTCATGAAAAACTGTTTTGTGAGCTGGGCGGGGTTGGCAATTTTTTATCGGGATTCTGAAATATTGCAGCATGTCAGCTGCTGATGGCAGTAACCACTGTATGGTGTTTCTTTGTCATAGAATGCCTTGTACCACTCAATTGCAAAATCTATCCTATTACACATTTTCTTTAGCTGGTCCCGCAACAGGAACCAGATTTTTGGGGAGGAGTGGGGGGTTAGCATAGGAAAGGCAATTTTGTTGAAATAAATGGTTTGCAAGGGGAAAAAAAACCTCGGATATTTGTGCCTACTGCATGGCTTCCATTAAAGATGTTCCATCTACAGGGCTATCTCTGGGAGGGAGAGTATAAAAAAGCTAATATGGCACCCACAACCAACCAATCATGATGCATATAAAAGGGGGGGGGGTAGGATTTCAATTGCATAATTGTAACTGCCATCTTTTTTTTTTTTACTGTTTTTACAGATAGTCCTCACTTAGCAAACTGCCTCATTTAGCAACCGGAGTTACAACAGTGATGAAAAGTAACTTTGTGAGCAATCTACAAAGTTATCACCTTTGCAGGTCTGAAAAGCAAAAGAGAGCTGAAGTAAAATCATAAACAGTCATAGATTCACTTAGCCACTGCTTTGCTTAACAACTGAGTTGCTGGTCCCAACTGTGGTTGCTAAACAAGGGCTACCTGTACTACTTCTTTTGAGTACTCCTACTCTTCTATCATTTTCTCACTTGCATCCAGCTGCAGCTCTTAGACAGTTCTTTGAACTAGGAAAGGCTATGAGTTCAAAAGCATGCAAATGCGAGTAGATAAATAGGTACCACTTTGGTGGGAAAGTAATAGTGTTCCACATGCACTTTGGCATATAATGCTTGTCACATGACCACAGAAGTGTCTTCGGACAATGCTGGCTCCCTCGAAATGAGCACCCCTAGAGTCAGACGTGACTGGACAGGGGAAACTTTTACCTATGAGGAGGATAAAACTAACAGACTCTCACGCACCACATCAATCTCTCTTCTGAAGTCCTTTCAGGGAATGAAATTGGCAACAAGTTTAAAACATTCTTGGACAAAAACTGTGTCGGTTTCATAGTCATTCTAAGCAGTATTTCTTTAAGCCTAAAAGGAGGTGCAAATCCAAATATCCAATTAAGCAGTTTCCCCCCAATTTTCCATTGTCAGCACTTGTTTCCCTATTATTTTCAGCAAAGATCTCCAATGGCCACATTATTTATTTGGATTATCATTTAATTTTATGACTGCATTTTTTAAAAGGCTAATTCTCATAGTTTGCATATATTTAAGGGAGAGAAGTGACCACGCAGAGATCCATTCTGGCCTCTAAAGGAGCTTTGTGGCCTTTGCCTATGGAGATTCTCAATCAGTCAGGTCATGATTGTCCCAAAGGTGTTTTTCCAAAAGGCAACTGAACTTTCGTGGGGGGTTTTTTCCCCCTTGAAAACGTTTTGCTTCTCATCCAAGAAACTTCTTCAGTTCTGGCTGAATCTCCCCTTGGAGAACTGTCAGAACATTTAGTCAAAACTGAAGAAGCTTCTTGGATGAGAAGTGAAACATTTTCAAGGGTTAGAGTTAGGAGAAAAAAAAACCCAAGAAAACCCAGTTGCCTTTTGGAAAAGCCCCTTTGGGGCATTTGTGGCCTTTGCTATTGGTTTCCTTCCCAGGACTGATCTGATTGGGTATTGTTAAGCAAACCACAGCTAGCAGTATCCTGAGCATTAAACCACTGTTTATAAACCACGCTGGCTGACTATAGTTAGCAGACTATGCCAAAATATAAAATCATATTTTGGCTCTACAGGATACAAAACTGTATACCAAATGCATACATTATTTACCTCAGCTGCTTTCTTCTCCAAAAAGCAGCACTGGCAGACTTCACACAACT
>NW_015392050.1:17094-20681 GCF_001527695.2 Protobothrops mucrosquamatus | reverse complement strand
TTAGAGGTGGTAGAGCACACCCAGGGCCAGCAGGCAAAAGACCACCCCAAGCAGGGAAAGCCAGATCCACCCAGGCCCAGCAGAGATGGAGAGAGGCACACAAGCCTAGCTGGGACTGGGGGGCCATGGCGCCGATGGAGATCCGGCTTTCTCCGCTTGGGGTAGCCTTTGGCTTGCTGGACGTGGGCATGCTTTATCACCTCTACTGCCCTGCCCCCTGCCTCACCTTGTCTTGCTTTGCCTCACCCTGCAGGACGAGCCTCCTGCCCACCGTCCCACCTGCCAGAGACCTCCTGGATCTCCCCCAACCCTGTCCAGCCCCCACAGGTGTCCGTCCCCATGAGTAACATTGAGGTGGTCACGCCCACCCAGGCCACGCCCACCCAGGCTACCATGACCACCATAGCCATGCCCACCATAGCCACGCCCACTATGTGGCCACTCCCACTCTGGCCACGCCCCCGGCACTCGGCAATGCGTAAGTGGGTTTCGGGTGGCAGTTTGGGCACTCGGTCTCAAAAAGGTTCGCCACCACTGATCTAGTCCAACCCCCTGCTCAGGCAGGAAACCCTCTACCATTTCGGACAAATGGCTGTCCAGTCTCTTCTTAAAAACTTCCAGTGTTGGAGCATTCACAGCTTCTGGAGGCAGGTTGTTCCATTGGTTAATTGTTCTCACTGTCAGGAAGTTTCTCCTTAGTTCTAGGTTGCTTCTCTCCTTGGTTAGTTTCCATCCCTTGCTTTTTGTCCTGCCTTTCGGCGCCTTGGAGAATGGCTTGACTCCCTCTTCTTTATGGCAACCCCTGAGATATTGAAAGTAAAGTGCTACTGAGTCTGTGTAAAAGGTTTGGAGTTAGGAGCTGGATTTTGTTTCAGTTTCAGTCTCAGGTCTGTCTCTGCTGTGAGAAGTCTTCATTATGTTATGTTGCTGTAAAGAAGAATGTATGGTATTGTAAATATTTTTATATGAATATAAAGAGTTATTTGAATCAGCTAAATGCAGTCAACTGTGAGAGCTTCTGATTTATTTTTCACCAACAGAGAAATTAAAATTCTCTTAACAGGATGCCATTTCCGGAAGTCCATTCTGGGCCTGGGCAAGAAAAAAGTAGCTACCGGTTCTGCCGAAGTGGTGCGAACCGGCTGAATCCCACCCACCACTGGTCCTTCTTTTCATTCAACCAGACATCCCCAATTCCTACAACCGTTCCTCATGTGTTTTAGCCTCCAGGCCACTGATCATCTTCGTTGCTCTTCTCTGCACTCTTTTTTTTTTTCTCAGTGTCTTTTTTTATATGACTGTCTTCAATTTGTTTTTCCAGTGCACCTGTCGGAAAGACACTGTGAAGATCTCCATGGACGTGTTTGTGCGGGTGCTACAACCTGAACGTTATGACTTATGGAAACAAGGAAAAGACATCACAATCTTGGATCACATGAAGCCCACCCCTTTAACATCTCCTGAGCTGGAAGCCTGGAATGAGACAAAGAATGCCTTAAAGGCAAAGATGCTGCGCAGGTAAACAAAACAAAAAACTGAGGATGCCTCAGCTCTGCAGGTGTGATGATGCCTGTGCAGCTGGAGAAAAGCATCATCCCTTCTTACTTGGTAGGAAGAATTTAAAGTGGAGGGGATATTCCTCTATAAATTCTACTCCTTTTCCATAAAAATGTTTTTGTGGAGGAGAAAGGGGCAGAAAAATGAACACCTGTCTGGTGAAAATGTACAAATACTGTAGTTGGGCAAAATGTGGCATCTTGAGTGATCTTTTCAGGAACATTGAGCACTATTTTGAGTATGCTAAATACCTCCATGCCATTCATCATACCCCCCCCTCTCTCTCCTATCTATCTATTTCTCATCTATTTATCTATCATTTATCTATGGTGCAGTGGTTAGAATCTATACCTATCTATTTATCTTTATCATCTCTCTCTCTCTCTCTCTCTCTCTCTCTCTCTCTCTCTCTCTCTCTCTCTCTCTCTCTCTCTTTATTTCTATCATCTCTATCTATCTATCTCTAACATCTCTATCTATCTGTCTAACTATCTCTATCATCTATCTCTCTATTTATCCAACTATCTCTATCATCTCTATATCATACATACATCTTTAAGAGAACCTAAGGCAAGGGAGCTTCTGGGTAGGCCATATAGGCTGGAGGCTAGTACACCCACATTTCACAGAGGCACTGAAATGCAGCGTTTTAAAACTCTTTTAATTACAGATGGTCCTCGACATGGAGCCACAATTAAGGCCAACATTTTTCATTGCTAAGCGAGGCGATTGTTAAGCGGGTTTTGGCCCAGTTCAAAACCTTGGTTGCCACAGTTGTTAAGTGAATCCCTGCAGCTCCTAAGTTAGCAACACACTTGTTCAGTGAACCCGGTGTCCCCATTGAGTTTGTTTGCCAGAAGGTCACAAGGGGGGGGTTCACACGTGACCACAGGACACTGCGACTGTCGTACGTATGAACCCCTTGCCAAGCATCTGAAGTTTAATCACATGACTTGTGAGGGTGTTATGAGGGTCATAAGTGTGAAAACAGGTCGTAAGTCACTTTTTCCGATGCCGTTGGAACTTTGAACGGTCACTAAATGAATGGTTATAAACCAAGGACTTGTTGTTGTTGTTAGTTGCGAAGTCGTGTCCGACCCATTGCGACCCCATGGACAACGTTCCTCCAGGCCTTCCCGTCCTCTACCATCTTCTGAAGTCCATTTAAGCTCACGCCTCCTGCTTCAGTGACTCCATCCAGCCACCTCATTCTCTGTCGTCCCCTTCTTCTTCTCTTGCCCTCAATTTTTCCCAGCATCAGGCTCTTCTCCAGGGAGTCCTTCCTTCTCGTTAGGTGGCCAAAGTACTTGAGTTTCAACTTCAGGATCTGGCCTTCTAAAGAGCAGTCGGGGTTGATCTCCTCTAGGACTGACCAGTTTGATCGCCTTGCAGTCCAGGGGACTCGCACGAGTCTTCTCCAGCACCAGAGTTCAAAGGCCTCCATTCTTTGGCACTCAGCCTTTCTTATGGTCCAAATTTCACAGCCATACGTTGCAACTGGGAAAACCATGGCCTGGACTATATGCACTTAACATCTCCCAAATGGACGCTCCCAAAGCCCAATTTCCACAATCCTTTGGAAACCCACCCGAGGAATGCTGGCCCATATGCAGGAATGTAGGATGCTCTACAACAGGGTTCTCCAAACGTGGCAGCTTTAAGACTCGTGGACTTCAACTATGGCTGGCTGTGAATTCTGGGAGTTGAAGTCCACGAGTCTTAAACTTGCCACCCCTGATTTAAGCTCATGCCTGCTGCTTCAGGGACTCCATCCAGCCACCTCGTTCTCTGTCGTCCCCTTCTTCTCTTGCCCTCCATCTTTCCCAGCATCAGGCTCTTCTCCAGTGAGTCCTTCCTTCTCATTAGGTGGCCAAAGGACTTGAGTTTCCACTTCAGGATCTGGCCTTCGGGGTTGATCACCTCTAGGACTGATCTGGCCTTCTAAAGAGCAGTCGGGGTTGATCTACCAGTAAATAAATTAATAATCCTCCTAATAATCCACCCTCAAGAGCTGCTTACAGCCCTTGGAC
>NW_015392050.1:10614-14620 GCF_001527695.2 Protobothrops mucrosquamatus | reverse complement strand
TATTTATTTATTTATTTATTTATTTATTTAAATTTGTATACCGCCCTATCTCCCTTACGGGACTCAGGGCGGTGAACAGGCGATAATAAAAATCACAATAAATATACTCAAATTTCTATTCTAAAATCAGATTAAATAAAGGCCTGCTCTAAAATACCCCATATAAAACCTTTACTAAAACATAATTAAGACTACGCCATAATTAAGACTTATGGACTTCAACTCCCAGAATTCCTCAGCCAGCCCAGAGGGCTGGCTGAGGAATTCTGGGAGTTGAAGTCCACAAGTCTTAAAAGTGGCCAGGTTTGAAGAGCCCTGCTTTATATAGTAGCCCTGATGGTGTTATCTAATTTGGAAATGAAACGTCTGCAAGAAAACAACCAAGCTCAGAGAGCACCAAGGGCCCCTCACTTCAACCCTGAGCTACAGATCTTCTCCTTGGAACTTTTATTTAAAATGCCAGCCCGCTCTCTTTGATCTGTGGGGCCTTCTAGATGCCCTTGTCTGATTTGAAGCGACGGTCGAAATCGTTGCGATTTGATGTGAGGTTTTCAAAGCGGACTGTTACGTAGCCACAAAATATTCATTTCTTATTTTGCTAAATAACCCGAGGTGGTGAAAATACCTTAATACTTCTTCCTCCTCCTGTTTTCCCCATTAAAAAAACCAACCCTGTGAGGTGGGCTTGGGCTGAGGGAGACGAGCCCAAAGTCACCCACCGTCTTTCAGACCAAGGGTGGGGTGAGCAGAGCGAAAGTCTGTTAAGCCTCCTAGGCTTTCGACAAGTTGTCAACTACCATTCAATGGTGAAAAAAGTAAGGTGCCACATTTAGGCAAGAAAAACCAAATGTACAGGTATAGTATAGGGGGTACCTTGCTCAATAGTAGTAACTGCGAGAGGGACCTTGGAGTCCTAGTGGACAATCCCTTAAATATGAGCCAGCCGTGTGCTGCAGCTGCCAAAAAAGCCAACTCAACGCTGGGCTGCATTAACAGAGAGATAGAATCAAGATCACGTGAAGTGTTAATACCACTTTACAAGGCCTTGGTAAGGCCACACTTGGAATACTGCATCCAGTTTTGGTCACCGCGATGTAAAAAAGATGTTGAGACTCTAGAAAGAGTGCAGAGAAGAGCAAAAAAAGATGATTAGGGGACTGGAGGCTAAAACATACAAGGAACAGTTGCTGGAATTGGGTATGTCTAGTTTAATGAAGAGAAGGACGAGGGGGGACAGGATAGCAGCTTTCCAATATCTCAGGAGCTGCCCCAAAGAAGAGGGAGTCAAGCTATTCTCCAAAGCACCTGAAGGCAGGACAAGAAGCAAGGGATGGAAACTAACCAAGGAGAGAAGCAACCTAGAACTAAGGAGAAACTTCCTGACAGTGAGAACAATTAACCAGTGGAATAACCTGCCTCCAGAAGCGGTGAATGCTCCAACACTGGAATTTTTTAAGAAGAGACTGGACAGCCATTTGTCTAAAATGGTATAGGGTTTCCTGCCCGCGCAGGGGGTTGGACTTGATGACCTCCAAGGTCTCTTCCAACCTTATCATATCATTATCAATCAGAACCACTTTCTGGATTCAGTTGTGTGAGTTGGGAGCAGCATTCCCGCCTGTATGGCTGGCTGTTTGCAGAAAGGGAGGATGTGGGCTTAGTGCAGTATTCCCTCAGCGTTGGGTCACAGACCTCAGCTTTCTTTCCGTGTTATTTAACAAAACACCACTAAAAAAAATGTGTGCTGAATGGTTATCAATGTTCAAACAATCCCCAGCTTCTTCTCTAATCTTCATGGAGCCCAGGGGAACCAATGGATGTCCCAGAAAAGGACCAATAAGTTTTATTTTATGGATTTATTCGGCAAATTTATACAGCCACCCATGTCATGGAAAGGACTCGGGGATGGCGTACAACAATCCCATCTATCCAGACACGACACAGACAGCCAGGGTTGGAGAACAGGTGATCTGCCCAGGTGAGAGAAATTCAGTCTGTTCTCAAGATGTGGGGTCCTTGATGCTCTCTGAGCTTGGCGGTTTCCTTGCAGACGTTTCATTCCCAAACTAGGTAACCTCATCAGTGCAAGCTAGGGGCCTTATTTGATGGGTCCCCGGAGATGTGCTTTCTTTGCCACGGCACCCAGCCTATGGAACGTTCTTCCCTCTGAAATTAAATTAGAATAGAATAGAGTAACAGACCTTGGAGGTCTTCTAGGCCAGGGGTGTCAAACTCAATTTCATTGAGGGCCGCATCAGCATTGAGATTGCCCTCGGGGGTGGGGGTGGCCAGGGTGGGTGCGGCCTACTGGGTGGGCGTGGATGGAGTGGGTGTGGCCTACTGGGTGGGCATGGCCAGCTCTACATCGTTCGCATCAAGGGTGCCTGTGGGGGCCTGGGCAGGAGTGGGACAGATCTGAGGGTCTCTGGCAGAGGGGGTAGGACCGGGGCAAGTGCCAAGGCATGGTCCATTTCTTCATTCCTCACAAAGGGTGACCCCTCCCCAGCATGCACCCAGGGGGCGGGGCCAACGCAGCAGAGGCTGGTTCCTCGCTGTTTCCGGACGGCCTTGTGGAGCTAAGACTGAATGCCTTTCAGCATAGATGGCCACCACAAAATTGTACATTGGCTCCCGGCCGGCCTGGGCCAGGGCCAAGGCAGAGGGGGCCGTTCCCTCACTGTTTCCAGGATGGCTTCGCGGGCCACATGAAACCACTTCGCGGGCCGCATTCGGCCCCTGGGCCTTGTGATAGACATGTCTGTTCCAGTCCAACCCCCTGCTCAGGCAGAAAACCCTATGTCGGGGGTCACCAACCTTTTTTGGATTGGCGGTCCGGTGGGAGAGGGAGGGGCAGGCACCTTACGCGCACATGCACAAAAGTAAATGTGGCCACACATCCGTATGTGCGTGCGGACAAACAGGCTGCGAGCATGCGCACCACGCAAACGGGCTGTGAGCATGCATGCGAGGCTCTCAGTGACGGCAGTGCCTGTGTGAGGTTTGTGGTGCCGCCGCGGCCAGGCTCACGACGATGCTACCACCAGCATGAGGCTCGCGCCGCGGCCCGCAGCAATGCCGCCCTAGGACGAGGCTCACACTGCTGCCCCTGCGCGAGGATCGCGCCGTGGCCCGTAGCAATGCTGCCCTGGCGCGAAGCTTGTGCCACCGCCACCGCGCAAGGATTGCAGCCCGCAGCGATCCCACCCCAGCACCAGGCTCGTGCCACCACCCTTGCGTAAGGATCATGCTGTGGGCCACTTGCTGCACAAGGTTCATGGCAATGCCTCCACCTGCGTGTTGTGCGCCGTCACCCACCTGCCGCTTGTGGCACTGCTGCCCCTCACGCAAGGTTCATGGCAACAGTGCCGCCCACACGATACTAGCGGCAACTGTGGCACGACGGGGGTTAAGCACTTCCCAGCTACTCACGCTGCCCGGTGGCCAAGAGACCACGGTATGGTCGTGGGCCAGGGCCCATAGGTTGGGGACCTCTGCCCTATATCATTCCAGACAAATGGCTGTCCAGTCTCTTCTTAAAAACTTCCAGTGTTGGAGCAATAACCGCTTTTGGAGGCAGGTTGTTCCACTGGTTAATTGTCCTCACTGTCAGGAAGTTTCTCCTAATATTCTAGGTTGCTTCTCTCCTTGGTTAGTTTCCATCCGTTGCTTCTTGTTAGCTCCATCCCTTTTGGTATTCTGAAACGTCCTCCAGACCTGGCTAGGTTGGAGCCACCAGAGACTTTGCTCAGATGGCTGCATTGTGAAGGGAACCATTTTTTTTTATCTCTTCCCTTCCTCTGGTTGCTCTTTTTTTTTTTTCCTTTTCACTTTGATGATAGTCCTTACTATGGATTTTTAATATTTTGCATTTTTGTTTTTCATCTGTTGTTCTTTACTGGATTGTTGCGTGCCACCCTAGGGCTGCTCACAGCGAGACAGGAAGGAGGCTAAATCTATTTGATTAATACATTGGTAAATTTTTAAAACAGGCCATACTTTTCATCCA
>NW_015392050.1:0-8051 GCF_001527695.2 Protobothrops mucrosquamatus | reverse complement strand
CCCCCCCCCCCCCGCGGGCAACCACAATCCCTAATCCTAACCCCCCCTGGGCAACCACAATTCCTAATCCTAATCTTCCCCCCCCAGGCAACCACAATCCCTAACCCTAATCCACAATGCCTAACCCTAAAAAACACGCACACCCCCAGGGCAACCACAATGCCCAACCCTCACCCTCGCTGACACCAAGCTTGACTCCCCTGACTGAACGGTCGATTTAAAGGGAATCGTATTTTGACCCCCAGACAAGATGAGTGCAAAAAGGAAGAGCTATTCCATCGAGTTCAAGAAGGGCATCGTGGAGGATTCTCGTGGCCGGAACCTCACAGCTTTCTGCCAAGAGAAGAAGCTGGATCTCCGAATGGTCCGCAAATGGCGAGCGGAGTACGACTGCCTCAGTCAGCAGGTGGAGGAGGGCAACGCCAAGAAGCACAAGTGCGGATCCGGTCAGCAGCCCTTGTTTCCCGAACTGGAAGGCAGCATCTGCGGCTGGATTGCGGACAGGAGAGCAAAGGCTTTGTTTGTGCGCAGGACTGACATTCAAGCCTTCGCCCTGGCGATGGCACCCCACTTGGAAATATCTCCGGAAGCATTCAAAGCATCGCAACACTGGCTGGATGGCTTCCTTCAGCGATACGAACTGTCTCTTAAGAAGATTGACCAGGCTATTCAAGCTGGAGGGTACGGGACTTAATTAACGGTGTGCCTGCGTTCTGGATGGCCTCGACTCTTCTAAATACCAACAACTCTTTCCCCCACGATTGCCGTGGGTGAAACTGCGGCGTTCGTGGGCCAAGAATCTCAAAACGACAACGGATCAGAGGGCTGCCTCGTCAGTCTACATTACCTTCACGGCGGTTGCGAAAGTGCACGGGTTACCTGCAATTTTGGGCAAGTCGTCTGGATGGAAAGAAAACCCTACCTCTGATCATCACCACTAAGGCCCCCAAAGATAAGATTGAACGTGTTTCGGGCCTTTGTGTTCTTGAAAACAAAAAAGCCTGGTGCACACAAGCAGTTGATAAGGAAATGGGTCGATTTGGATGCTGACATTTGTTTTGCCAGGTGGCCCAAGAGGTCTGCTAGTCTGGGATTCCGCCGAGCTAAAGACACGAAAGAAGTTCCTCGCCGAGAGAAGAATAGATGAAATAATGATTCCCACAGGAACGACCGCCGATCTCCAGATTCCTGATATGGCGATAAAGGAGCCATTCCAGGACCATTTTGCATGGGGAAATCAGTGACCAGATTGAAAGGAGACAGCAGAGAAACCCCTGTGGAAGTTTTGTGAAGCCTGGCCTAGCAGAGGTCGTGACCTAGGCAAAGAATTCACAGGATAAAATCGCCAATGCATTGTGAGCAGGCTACAGGGACAACGGATGCTCAGTTAAGGATTGCTCTGTTGCTGGACCTGAGAGATTGGGGCCAATGGTTCTTGGAGTTGCAAGAAATTCAGGCCGGAATTTGGGGTTCGGAGAGCTATGACAGTGTTCCAGAAGAAGACGACATGATTTGTTTTTTGAATAAATGTAGAATGTTGTACATCCGCATTGTGCTTGCCCTGTGGGGAGAGAGGAGTTAGGATTAGGGATTGTGGCTGCCCTGGGGGGGGGTGTTAGGGCAGGGGTCCCCAAACCCCGGTCTGTGGATCGGAACCGGGCCGTGACATGCCAGCAACCGGTCCACACAAACAAGCAGAGCCCCATCCACGGGATGCAGGCAACACACAAAACCACGGCCCGCGGAAAAACCTCTCTCCACGGAACTGGTGCCCAAAAGTTTGGGGATCTCTGTGTTAGGGTTAGGGATTGTGGTTGCCCTGTGTGTGGGGGGGTGTTAGGGTTAGGTGGGGTGGCCTGGCTGCGGGAGCCCTGAGGTGCGCCGATGTGTGGCAGCGGCACTAGCCCACCGGACTTGCTACACGGCCACCTCCATCCACCTGCCAGACATACGCCAAAGCTGCGCAAGGCAGGGGAGGCACGCCCCACCTGGTCCCTTCAGCTGTCCACGCTGTTCTTGTCCCCTGAAGGGCGCGTTCCACCGGCACTGCTACTGCCTCCCGAGCGTCTGCCCTGGGAAGCCCTATAAGCTGTTGGGACGGAGTGAGCAGCGGACTCCTGCTGGACAGGGCTGCTGCTGCCAGTGCCACTGCCGCCGGACATCTTCGGGCCCCGGGCCTCGCTGCCTCCTATACATGGAAAAATAAGACATCCCCTGAAAATAAGCCCTAATGGGTCTTTTGGACCAAAAATAAATATAAGACCCTGACCTCTTTTCGGGGAAACGCGGGTATGTATGTTCATCACCTTGAATTATTTATAAAAATGATAAAAGCGAGAAATAAACAAACAAGTTGAATAGCTCCTACTAATGTCCTTTTTAAAAAAAACCCACCAAACTTCAGCAATCTGGAAGCTGCATGCTGGGTGTATGTCTGTTTGTTTGTGTGTCTGCGTGTAATCATACTTCTCTCAGCTGCTCGGTTTTATAATCCCTTTACGGTGGCTTTTAGGCTTTGTTCCTTCCTCATTTCCTCAGGGCCCCGAGAATTAGTGTTCCCCCTTTCTCCACACTAAACTGAGGCCATGTTTTCATAAACTGCTCCTTCATTTTTAATTAGCCCTTGATTCTCCTTAAGATCTTCTGTTGGTAATGACAAAAGCACATCTAAAAAGGAATACTGGTGCTTCTTGAAATGTGACTGTGCTCTTCAACTGTGTGCCAAGAAAATTACACAAAGGAGATTCTCTCCACTTTGTGAGAGTGACTTTGCCATCGGCAGGCTCGCTTTCTAGAAGAAGAATGCACAGAGCAGAATAATGGAACTGGAAGGGACCTTGGAGGTCTTCTAGTCCATCCCCCTGCTCAAGCAAGAGACCCTATACCAGTGGTGGCGAACTTATGGCACGGGTGCCAGAGGCGGCACTCAGAGCCCTCTCTGTAGGCACGCGCGCCGTCGCCCCAGTCCTAGGCCTTCAGCTGGGTTTTATAAAACCTTTTCTCTTTAGGCCTCCGTCGCCGTGTACAAAAAAAAAAGGTTCATCAGTCAATTTCAACTTCTCGCGGAAAAAAAAAGACCTTGCAAAGTTGGAATTGATTGATTGAACTTTTTAGTCCCACCCAGTCTGCCGTTACCACCACAGCCACGCCTACCCAATGGGCCACAGCCACTCAATGGGCCACACGCACCCGGCACCCGACGATGCATAAGTGGGTTTTAGGTTGCAGTTTGGGCACTCGGTCTCTAAAAGGTTCGCCATCACTGCCCTATACCATTTCAGACAAATGGCTGTCCAATCTCTTCTTAAATACCTCCAGTATTGGAGCATTCATAGCTTCTGGAGGCAGGTTGTTCCACTGATTAATGGTTTTAACTGTCAGGAAATTTCTCCTTAGTTCTAGCTTGCTTCTCTCCTTGATGAGTTTCCAAGCATTGTTTCTTGTCTTGTTGTCTTTCTTGTTGAGAAAGCAACACAGACCTGACGCTTAGTAAACGCAGAGTCCCTCATATCCTCCCTCACCCAAATTCATCCTAAAGGATCTTTGCCTCACAAGTCTCAAAGATTAGAAAGATAAGGCCTTGACAGGATCTGTGATAAGAGCTGGGTAGGGATGGGTGATCGTGGATTGTCTAACCCAGGGGGCCCCAATCTGTGGGCCACGGCCTAGTACTGGTCCGTGGCCTGTTGGCTACTGGGCCGCAGGAATGGCTGGTGACTGCATGCACATGTTCACGCACCCTCCCCACTCATGCTAGTGCTGCCATGTGGGTGCTAGCTGTCATGCCTCCATCGGAGCCTGAATCTGCAGAGGAAAATGAGCTGGAACGGGACCCTATGGAGGCCGAGGGAGAGGGGTTTGTGGCTTCAGAGGAATGTGGGGAAGGGCAGGCTGAGGCAGGCCAGGGCCCTTCAGGATTGGGTCAGGAGGAAAAGGAGAGGCAGAGCTCAGGCGAGGAGCAGGGGCCACCCCCTCCTGATCCTAGAGCACGGAGAGTGGACAGAAGGAGGGAACAACGCAGGCAGGCTCAACTACTTGGGAGGAGAGCGTCCCGCCCCTCTCCACGAGGCACACCTGGAGACTGAGACTTAAGGAGACGCTGTGGGGAGAGGCATTTGTCGGGAACAAATGCTGATTCCTTGGAGATTTGGGTGTGTTGTTGCTGATCTCTTGTTCTGTGTTGTGACTTCTGCTTGGAAACCTGGAAACTATGACCATTGGACTGGCTGACAATGTTGCTTGAATGTTCAAAGATCTCGGACTGTATTTGGGCTTCCCTTTTGAAACTGCTCAGGCAAGTGTGTATTCACACAGACCCTTTAGGTTTGAGATGTATGTGTCATTCCTTGTTATCTCCATGGCCTTGAGTAAATTCCTCTCCTAATCAGACTGTATGTGAAACTACTTGCAGCCAGAGGCGGCTGAAGATGTGAGTGTCTTCCTTTGTTTGGAGGTTGGCCAGAAACGTGGGAGCATTTGGAAAAAATTTGGAGCAATTAAAGGGCGGTTTGATTTGCCACCTGACTGCATGGCCTCTGTGCTGTTCCCTGGGTCATCACACTAATGGCCCCATTTGTGTATGCACGGGGGCGCCAGTGACGCCACCAGCACCGCCGTGGGGGTGTGCAGCCCACTCGCGCATGCGTGCGGGCACTAGTACCGCCGCCGTGCCTGCGCCCGTTTTGCTCACGCACACACACGCATACATTTCCCTGCTCCTCCCTTTCCCTCCGGACCACCAGTCCGGAAAGGTTGGGGAGCTCTGGTGTAACCTCTGGATAAGCAAAGATCACTTCATTACACCCAAGGGAATCTTTGGATGATCCATCTTCCCCTGTTGTATCTGTATGAGAGAAGATTTCCCAGTCTTTGCAATTTTAAGATGTGTGGGTTTCAACTCCAGAATTTCCCAGCCAGCCATGGGAAAGCTGAGTAATCCAGGTAGGAGGTATTGCAGGAATCTATATAGCTAGTCCTGGACTTACAACCGTTCATTTAGTGACCATCTGAAGTTACAATGGCATTGAACAAAAGTGACCTAGGACCATTTTTCATAGTCAACGAGCGTCGCAGCGTCCCCACGGTCAAGCGATCAAAATGCAGACGCTTGGAAACCGACTCATATTTATGACGATGGCAGTGTCCTGAGGTCATGTGACCTTCTGGCAGGCAAAGTCAATGGGCAAGCCAGATTTCACTTAGCAGCCGGGTGACTAACTTAACAACCGCAGTGATTGACTTAACAACTGCGGCAAGAAAGGTCGTAAAATCGGGCAAAATTCGCTTAACAAACGTCCCGCTTGACAAATTTGGGACTCAGTTGTGGTCGTAAGTCGAGGAGTACCTGTAAGTTGGATAGATCATTTGAACTAAATCTGGTCCTCAATACGTTCTCCGAATTCAGCAGCCCACTCCGTTTTTTCCAGTGTCCAAAATGCAGACCCTTTTCGTAATTATAGCCTTCTCTGAAATTTTATTAATGCAGGAGGTGTATAATTTTTCAAATAAGCAACACAGCACACCCATTTCTAGCCTTCACATTGCTAGAGTTAGGCATGAGAATGTGAAGGTCAGTCGAAGTTATAATTTTCTTTTAACCTCTATTTTCGGTTTTGTTCTTTCAGGGCTTTAGAAGCCTAGTAATCCTCGGTTATTTTATCATTAAAAAATGAATTAAGAGTAGATCATCGCTTCTGTCGAATATCGGCGAGACCAGAGATCAGAAATCAGTTTAATGCAGAGGTTATGATGGTGGCTTAGAAACCAGGAGATGGAGAGTTCTAGTCCCGCCTTAGGCATGAAAGTCGGCTGAGTGGGTGATTTTGAGCCAGTCACCAGGAGACGGAGAGTTCTAGTCCCGCCTTAGGCATGAAAGCCGGCTGGGTGGGTTATTTTGAGCCAATCACCAGGAGACAGAGAGTTCTAGTCCCGCCTTAGGCATGAAAGCCGGTTGGGTGGGTGATTTTGAGCCAGTCACCAGGAGACGGAGAGTTCTAGTCCCGCCTTAGGCATGAAAGCCGGTTGGGTGGGTGATTTTGAGCCAGTCACCAGGAGACGGAGAGTTCTAATCCCGCCTTAGGCATGAAAGCCGGTTGGGTGGGTGATTTTGAGCCAATCACCAGGAGACGGAGAATTCTAGTCCCGCCTTAGGCATGAAAGCCGGCTGGGTTGGTGATTTTGAACCAGTCACCAGGAGACGGAGAGTTCTAGTCCCGCCTTAGGCATGAAAGCCGGCTGGGTGGGTGATTTTGAGCCAGTCACCAGGAGACGGAGAGTTCTAGTCCCACTTTAGGCATGAAAGCTGACTGGGTGACTTTGGGCCAGTCGCCTTCTTTCACTCTCACCCACTCCTCCTAGGGTTGTTGTAGGGAAACTAGAAGGAGGAAGTATTATTCACCACCTTGAGTTATATATAAAGTAATAAAGGCTGGATAAAAATCTGATCAGATAAATGTTTTATTCTGGCAATGCCTACTTTCTCTTTGGGGCAATTCTTCTGGGGCAACCTGCCAGGATCAAGCAGAGTTGGAGTCAATTGTGGATAGATCCAGAACCAGAAACATGGAGGGATGCATCCTTTTTTCCCTACAGTGTCCTATCCACCCCGATATCCGCAGTCACATGACTGCACTTCGGGTCCTCAGCATCCGGGCCACATTTAGCGCCATTTGCAGCATTTTATGAAAGTTTTGCTGGAAACTTGACATTTCCTTCTGGTTTTAAGCAAACACTGCACCCACCTAGCGAACTATTGCTTTGCTTAACAACCCCACTGTTTCCTTAACAACCATGGCAAGGAAGGCCACAAAATGGGTCAGTTACACGACTTGATTTACGACTGTTCCTGTTTTCAACTCAAGGGCTCCCTTTAAATGATTCTGGGTATCAACCTTGTGAACTCTGAAGCTTCCTCTTTCCGTTATGTATACAGGATGGACAGTGATTAATATTTATATGCTATTTATATGTAAGGGTGTAGGTTTATGCAAGTATTGTATATAGCATGTTTAAATAGGTGTTATGTATGTGTACACTTTGAGAACAAGCAACTAAATTTCATTTTTAATGTGTGCCAATGTGTCCACAGTAAAAAAACTGACAATAAAGGCTATCTTATCTATCTATCTATCTATCTATCTATCTATCTATCTATCTATCTATCTATCTATCTATCTATCTATCTATCTATCTATCTATCTATCTATCTATCTATCTATCTATCTATCTATCTATCATCTATCTGAATCTAACTGAGGACCCAGATTGTTGGGGGCAATATGTTAAATTTGTAAACCGCTTAGAGAGGGCTGTAAAGCACTGTGAAGTGGTATATAAGTCTAAGTGCTTCTGTCTCTCTCTGCCTGCCTGCCTGGCGTCTATCTATCTATCTATCTATCTATCATCTAGGTGTATCTATCTGTCTTTCTGTCTATCTATCTTATCTGTCTATCTATCATCTAGGTGTATCTGTCTGTCTGTCTATTTACAATATCTTTCTGTCTGTCTGTCTGTCTGTCTATCACCATTTGTAACCTTCCCTTCCACCTTTCAACAAGTCATTGGGGAAACCACGTTAGCTTAACAACCGCATAATTCACTAAACAGCTACAGCTACTGATCTGCTTAACTATTGTGGCAAAAAGATAGCAAAATAGGGTAAAACTCTCTTAGCCACCCGCATTGCTTAGCCGTGGAAATTGGGGGGGGGGGCTCATTTACGGCCGTAAATTGAGGACTGCCTTTAAAAGTCTGAAACATATTGAAGCCCGATTCTCTTTCTGGATCCCCCGCAGGAGAATGCCGGCCGAAGTTGCGCAAAGCCAAAGGGGAACGGAAGAAGAAGAAGCAGCGGCCGTTGCACGAACTGCTTCCTCCCCTCCTCCTTCCCCAGCCCTACACGCCAAGGGACGAGCGGCAGCAGCCCCAGCCCAGCCCTCCGGCGGAAGGGAGGCCCGAGAGGACCAGGCACCCGGCCGAAGACAGCCAGCCCCCCATGCCCAACCTCAGCGCCCTCTCTTCCGAAGGTCCCATCGAGGAGGACGAGTCCAAGC
>NW_015392049.1:19429-20685 GCF_001527695.2 Protobothrops mucrosquamatus | reverse complement strand
AGAGAAGAGAAGAGAAGAGAAGAGAAGAGAAGAGAAGGAGGAGGGAGGGACGATGGAAGAAAGGGGAAGACGAGAGGAGAGGAGAGGAGAAGAGAAGAGAAGAGAAGAGAAGAGAAGAGAAGAGAAGAGAAGAGAAGAGAAGGACGAGGGAGGAAGGAAGGGGAAGAGGAGAGGAGAGGAGAGAAAAGAAGAGAAGAGGAGGGAGGAAGGAAGGAAGGAAGGAAGGAGAAGGAGGAAGGGAGGGAAGGAAGGAGAGGGAAGGAGAGGGAAGGAGGGAGAGATGGAAGGAAGGAAGGAAGGAAGGAAGGAAGGAGAGGAGAGGAGAGGAGAGGAGAGGAGAAGAGAAGAGAAGAGAAGAGGAGAGGAGAGAAGAAAGAGAAGAGAAGAGAAGAGAAGTGGAGGAGGAAAGGAGAGAGGGAGGGAAAGGGAGGGAAGGAGGGAGGGAGGGATTATTTCCTTACACACCCAGAAATAAACAATTTGCCGCACAGTTCAGTGTGTTCCCAGATTGGAATGTTTCACAGTCATTCAAATGTGAAAACACCAGGAACGCTACCTTCTGTTTCTTATGCAGGCAAGTCTTTACCTGTCACCATCCAAAAGGCAATTCAGATGTTTTAAGTGTGTCTACAGGGATTGATTAAGTGCCAAACAGTGTGGATAGATTTTTTTTTAGAAAAGGCTTGAGCTACTCACAAGGCTCATTGACTGCTGGATAATGCCCTTACTCTTTCATTGATTTCCAAGCTATTATGATAATCTAGTTTGACCTTTTGAACAACACCAGCAAGCTGTGCTCCCTTCCACCATTCACACAACAAAGCTACGGCTCAGGCGAAACCAAAACAGGCACTCTGCCATTCCTGTCCATCAACGTTGATCAAGTCCAATGACCCGCCAAGGCACAAAACCTTCTTCCAGTGTTGTGAGCATCACAAACACCATCTTATTGTGGGGTTGATTCTCAGTTCAAGACTGACCCAATAGCCAGTGGAAGTGCATATCAGACAAGCAAAGCCATCAACAATGTTTCTATCCAAACAAGCAAGAAACGTGTTATGGAGAAGTAAGAAAAATTGAGTTGGTGAGGAATAGAATAGAGTGGGGAGATAAGTAAGTGTAGAATATGTTGTATCTGATGATGTTACCTAGCTTGGTAATGAAACGTCTTCAAGAAAACCACCAAGCTCAGAGAGCACCAAGGACCCCATAGTCGTTGTTCTCCTCCTCCTCCTCCTCCTCCTCCTCCTCCTCCT
>NW_015392049.1:5740-16255 GCF_001527695.2 Protobothrops mucrosquamatus | reverse complement strand
AGTTCTCGCCTACATCGTCCATATAGGACGACTCGGGAACTCAACTCCTACCCCAGGCAGCTCACCTATCCCCTTATGCCCAGGGGAAAGGTATCAAGCCGTTTGACAGCTGATGCTGGCTGTCAAACCGGCTTTTACGCAAAACAGGCGGGAGGCAGCAAACAGCTGCGACCAGCGAAATCGCCTGCCACCGGAAGTCGCCTAGAGACCCTTTCTAATTTTACATATGGAAGAGGGCTTGTGCTCCAACTTTATGTGAAGCCTCAATCTGCCATGAATGGATACGATTTGGAGTAGTTTTAGAATAGAATAGAATAGAATAGAATAGAATAGAATAGAATAGAATAGAATAGAATAGAATAGAATAGAGTAGAGTAGAGTAGAGTAGAGTAGAGTAGAGTAGAGTAGAGTAGAGTAGAGTAGAGTAGAGTAGAGTGGAGTAGAGTAGAAGAATAGAATAGAATAGAATAGAATAGAATAGAATAGAATAGAATAGAATAGAATAGAATAGAATAGAATAGAATAGCTGAATTGGAAGGGACCTTAGAGGTCGTCTTGTCCAACCCTCGGCTCAGGCAGGAGACCCTCTCCCATTCCAGACAACTGACTGTCCAGTCTCTTCTTAAAAGCCTCCATTGATGGAGCACCCACAATTTCTGAAGGCAAACCATTCCACTGGTTAATTGTTCTTGCTGTCAGGAAATTTATCCTGAGTTTATAAATATGATAAATATAAATGTAAATATGAGTAAAACAATATATAATAAGCAAACAGTGAAAGTGATTGTAAATGGAGACCATACAGAGAACTTTGAGATACAAGGCAAGGATGTCCATTATCTCCATTGTTATTTATGTTAACTTTGGAAGTTCTAAACAGAAATATTAGACAAGATACAGAAATTAAAGGGCTAGAAATAAAAGGTGAAACATACAAATTGCAAGCATTTGCAGATGATTTGGTATTTATCCTAGAAGAACCTTTGGAGATGATTCCTAAACTACTGGAAAAGAGAACAGTACGGAGAAATAGCAGGACTGAAAATAAACAGAGAAAAAACTAAAGTAATAGCTAAAAGTCTTTCAGATATGCAAAAAAAAAAAAAACCCAACAAGTGTCAGAAAAAAAAATAGAACTACAAATAGTCAAAAAGGTTAAATACCTGGGAATATACTTAACTGCAAAATGTTCAATGATAAAATAAGATAATTATACAAAATTATTGAACCAAAAAAGATTGGACTTGGAAAAATGGAAAAACCTGCAACTGACAATACTAGGAAGAATTGCTACAGTGAAAATGAATATACTACCAAAATTTTTATTTCTCTTCCAAACAATGCCTATAAAACTTGAGAAAAAAAATCTGTGAAGAGTTAAACTCATTAATTTTGAAATTTATTTGGCAAGGAAAGAAAGCTAGAATCAAGATGAAAATGTTACAAGAAACCAAGGATAAATGGAGGTTTTGGTTTGCCAGAGTGGGTCTTATATTATCAAGCATCCATATTAATACGGGTAAAAGAATGGATAATTCTTAGAAACAAAAGGGTGTTATATTTGGAGGGACATGATTTACAATTGGGGTGGCATGCTTTTTTATGGTATGGGAAAAATAAAATCCATAAGTACTTTCAAAACCACTATTATAAGAAATGCATTATTATCAACATGGGAAAAAATAAAATGTAAAATGTATCTGAAAATTCCAGGTTGGCTTTCAACAATGGAAACATTTGTACATCCAAATTTAGTTAATTTTGAAAAAAAATCCAGACATATAGAAATATTCTAAATTCTGAAGGGGGGAACTTAAAATCTAAACAAGAAATGGAAAACCAGGGTATCAATCTATCCTGGTGGGCATACTTACAAATGCAAGCTAGATATGATAAAGATGTTAAACTGTGTGGATTTTATAAGGAGCAAACCTTGTTTGATAAGATATTATTAACTTCTGATGAGAAACTAATTAAGAAAATTTATAATTTTCTATTAAATTTGAAAATGGAAAGCGAACAAGTTAAAGAAACAGTGATAAGATGGGCAAAAGATTTTGGATATAATATAGAATTGGAAAAATGGCAAATCTTGTGGGAAGGAAACTATAAACTGACAATGTCAACTTCTTATAAAGAAAACTTATATAAAATGTTTTATAGATGGCACTTGCCACCAGCAAGATTAGCAAAAATGTTTAAAAACATGTCAGATAGATGTTGGAAATGCAAACACAAGTCAGGTACTTATTATCATGTTTGGTGGACATGTGACAAAGTAAAGAGTTATTGGAAAAAATACATACATGGCTAGAAAAGATGTTGGAAAAATATGTAAATTTAAACCTGAACTTTTTTTATTAGGTATAATGTCAGAAAAGACTGATAAACAAAGCATATATTTGATTTTACATGTAACAGCAGCAGCAAGAATTATATTTGCGCAGTATTGGAAAAATGAAAAAATACCATCAGATGAAGAAATAATTTAAAAAAATACTAGAATGTGCGGAGATGGATAGACTGACTTTGAGGTTGAAAGAAAAAGAAGAAATGGAATATTATCAAACTTGGGACTTATTTTATCAATGTCTAGAGGAAAGAATAAAGGATTAGGAATTACATTTGTATTAGTGAATGTAAACTCAAACAACATTTTTGTTGAACAAGTACTATTGAATGTATGAAAAAATCAATACAAATCTTATTAAAAAAAAACAAGAATACTATATTATATAAACAAATATTCTAGATGAGGAGATCTGTAATAATCAAATCGACCCAACATTTAATCATAATATGCATATAAAAATTGGGAACAAAACAGTCAAGAGGTTAGCCCAAACATTACACTTTTTTTTCAATTCATTTTTCAGAATCAGGAACAGATTATAGTCAGGTGTTCCTCGCACCAACACAAAAAATGTTAGTCCTATCTATGGAGCTGAATATGAAGCAAAATGGAGCACGTTGACTCCTCTTTGCATAGAATTATAAAGATTACCAATATTTTAGGGGCAGAAAACTATGCTCTGATATTAAGTACAGTAATTCTAGGAGTAAGGCGTAAGACAGTTCTTGTAGAAGTAATGCTGGGTTTTAGAAAAAAAGAAAGAATTGGCGTTTCCTATGGAAAATATAGGAAAACATAGTCTAATGAAGAGAAGGACGAGGGGTGACATGGTAGCAGTGTTCCAACATCTCAGGGGCTGCCCCAAAGAAGAGGGAGTCAAGCTATTCACCAAAGCGCCTGAGGGCAGGACAAGAAGCAACAGATGGAAACTAATCAAGGAGAGAAGCAACCTGGAACTAAGGAGAAACTTCCTGACAGTTAGAACAATTAACCAGTGGAACACCTTGCCTCCAGAAGCTGTAAATGCTCCAACACTGGAAATTTTTAAGAAGAGACTGGACAGCCATTTGTCTGAAATGATATAGGGTTTCCTGCCTGAGCAGGGGGTTGGACCAGATGACCTCCAAGGTCCCTTCCAACTTTATTATTATTATTATTAAACATAGCTATTTCTCTCTCCATACTGTATCTAGTTTCCTGGATGACATCTTCAAGTGGTGGCTTGAGACAGCATCTGATGTGAACACTTCAGTTCTAGGAGTCCATAAAAGCGATGGGATATGGAAACCTGATGTATTATTTAATTCTAAATAGATCTCGGTAATCAGAGTAGATTACAAAGGCATTTGGGGCAATAAATCTGCATTTGCTCCACAGCAGGCCTATTCATTTTTTTTTAAAGAAAGAAAGAAAACAAAAGAAGCAGAGGAGGTGTCATTTGGGGTGGTGGGTTTGTTGGTGTCTATAGCCATTGGGCTGAGACCCCAATTTAGCTTGGTCCCTGCAGCCTTAAAGTACAAGCTGGGGTTGAAGGAAAGAAAGCATTTTTTTTCCCTCTGTCATAATAGCTTAAGAATCCAAACTCTCATTTTTTATTTCCCCCGCTCGTTCCATTCCTTTCAGTATGGATTTGTGCGAAACACCTGCCTGGCGAGCCAAGTAGTTCTTAATGGGCTATAAGCTCCTGGGTCTCTCCGACAAGCCTCATTAAAAATAATGAAGAACTGAAATGCAAGAAAATAAATAAATAAAGCCAGGGATAAATAATGACACATTTGGCTGATCCCAAACAGTCAGTGACAAATGTTTCCAGAGAAAAATGTAAAAGCTCTCTCTCTCTCTCCCTATCTCTCTTTCCCTCTCTCTCTCCCTATCTCTCTCTCCCCCCTCTCTCTCCCTATCTCTCTCTCCCCCCTCTCTCTCCCTATCTCTCTCTCTTCCTCCCCCTCTCTCTCTCCCTCTCTCCCCCTCTCTCTCCCTATCTCTCTCTCCCCCCTCTCTCCCTCTCTCTCTCTCTTCCTCCCCCCCTCTCTCCCTCTCTCTCTTTCTATTTTTCCCTATCTATCTCCCTACCTCTCTCCCTCTTTCCCTCTCTGTCTCTCTCCAAATGGTTATATAGTCCTAGTTCTAGTCCTATTTTAGGAATATATAGATACACATTATATATAGACTGGGGGCTGCAAGGCAAAAGAGATTATAAAAAAGTAGAACTGCAGTATAGCAGTCAAAATGCCAAGGTGTAATCAATCAGACCAGTCTGTCTGAAAAACTTTAGTCTATATATATATAGACTGTGAGTTCTATTTTAGGAATATATACTGTGTGTGTGTGTGTGTGTGTGTGTGTGTGTGTGTGTGTATATATATATATATATATATATATATATATATATATATATATATATATATATATATATATATACTGTGTATTGTATCATATTGTGTGTGTACATATATGTATATGTATTTGTATATGTATGTTTCTGTTTATATGTACGTGTACACACAGAAACACATAAAACGTGGGAAGCTTCTAGGGACAAATATTACCATCATAGCTTAGAATGATACAATTGAACCACATACACCCAGATTCCACCTATGGATACAACTTCAACAAGGTCAACATTTCTCTTCCTTTTTCTCGTCTTTAGGAAGTTCTCAAGGACAATGTTGCTGATTTTTTTATATAAATATCTAAAAAAAAAACCACCCCACTCTAACCTGTCTGTGCTATGAATTTAGGTAATACTTCCTTGGGAATCATGATTGAAAATTCTATTTAGCAATGACTGAGAAACTCTTTTACACCGAGGTTTAACCTTTGCCAGAGAATTCCCCGGGAGAAATTTAGGGGACTGAAGTTTGATTCCACCATCAAAGATAACTTCCAACAAATCAGGGTTGTTGTTGTTGTTGTTTTTGAGGGGAAGGGGGGATAGTTTTGGGTGAAGCAAACTCCCTGTTTACTTCAAAAGAAGTAAGAAGGTTCTGCCCTGTCACGATACATTTTCATCAATATCACTTAGCAAAGCTGCTTGGGCCGCACTTACAGCTGAAAGAGCAGAGGGATGCAGCAGCGGGTTTGACATTGAAAGTGACTTACATTGTGCCGTATCTGGCGCAGTACATAAAATGGAAAAGCCCCTGGCAAACAAATCAATCGCAGAGTTCACACCGATAACAAAGGAAGTAAATAATTTGTGCTCAGGACAAAAACAATCTACATATCTGTATCTCCATCTATTTACAAATGCTAGGATTCTTTTTTCTTAGACTCTTTTGTTCTCCTTGAAAATTGGTCAGCTTTTTATTTGTTGCAGAAAGAAAGAGAGAGGTGGGGGAGAGAGAGAGAGAGAGATGGTAGATATGGTAGATACTGTAGATGGATAGATAGATAGATAGATAGATAGATAGATAGATAGATAGATAGATAGATAGATAGATAGATAGATAGATAGATAATGGATGGATGGATGGATAGATAGATAGATAGATAGATAGATAGATGATGGATGGATGGATGGATAGATAGATAGATAGATAGATAGATAGATAGATAGATAGATAATGGATGGATGGATGGATAGATAGATAGATAGACAGATAGACAGATAGACAGATAGACAGATAGACAGACGGACGGACGGACGGACGGATGGACGGACGGACGGATGGATGATGAATGAATGGATGGATGAATGAATGGATGGATGGATAGATAGATAGACAGACAGACAGACAGACAGACGAATGGATGGATAGATAGATAGATAGATAGATAGATAGATAGATAGATAGATAGATAGATAGATAGATAGATAGATAGATAGATAGATGATGGATGGATGGATGGATGGATGGATGATAAATGAATGAATGGATGGATGAATGGATGGATGGATAGATAGATAGATAGATAGATAGATAGATAGATAGATAATGGATAGATAGATAGATAGATAGATAGATAGATAGATAGATAATGCATGGATGGATAGATAGATAGATAGATGATGGATGGATGGATGGATAGATAGATAATGGATGGATAGATAGATAGATAGATAGATAGATAGATAGATAATGGATGGATGGATGGATGGATGGATAGATAGATAGATAGATAGATAGATAGATAGATGATGGATGGATGGATGGATGGATGGATGGATGGATGGATGGATGATGAATGAATGGATGGATGGATGGATGGATGGATGGATAGATAGACAGATAGATAGATGAATGGATAGATAGATGAGAGAGAGAGAGAGAGAGAGAGAGGGACAAACCAATTGTTTTAATGAATTGACTGAAAACCTGTTGCTGAAGCTTGATATTTTAATACAGGGTGGTAATAAAAATGCTAAGGGCCTCGGAAGGTTATTAAACTTTTTTTTCCAGTGAAAAAGCACATACAGATAGTCCTCCCCTTACACTCACTTCATTTAGTGACCGTTCAAAATTACAACAGCACTGGAAAAAAGTGACTTTTCACTTTCCGTGCTTATGACCACCGCGGAATCCCTGGGATCACGTAATCAAAATCTAGATGCTTGGCAGCTGGTTCATATTTATGACCCCCCCGGGGGTCACGTGATCCCCTTTTGCGACCTTCTGACAAGCGAAGTCAATGGGGAAGCCAGATTCACTCAACAACCGGGTTACTAACTTATCCGCTGCAGTGATTCACTTAACAACTGGGGCAAGAGTGATCATAAAATGGGGGCAAAACCCACTTAACCAACGTCTCACTTAACAGCAAAAACTTTGGGCTCAATTGTGGCCATACGTAAATCGGTGGGTGCCTTCTCAGGAAAAAAAGAATGTCTTTAAATGAATGAAACAACATGCAGATTGACTTATTGTCAAGAAAAGTAATTTATGTTCAAATGCAGTAATAATCAAAACATGTCTTAAAAAGTATGCATTATATAACAAATCTGTTGCTTTATTAATTAAGTCAGTAATAAGATAATCCACCTTTAGTACTGAGTGTAGTTTAATGAAAAAAAATGAATTCCAACAAGTATAGAATCAGGCGGAATGGACAAAAGTGAATACTTTTTGAATGCACTATACTTATTCCCTATTCCTAATTCCATACTCCTATTCCTATTCTTATTCCTTATTTCTTGTTCCTATTCCTATTCCCTATTCCCTATTCCTTCCAACTCTATTCTATTCTATTCTATTCTATTCTATTCTATTCTATTCTATTCTACTCTACTCTACTCTACTCTACTCTACTCTACTCTACTCTACTCTATTCTATTCTACTCTACTCTATTCTATATTCCATTATCTATTCTACTCTACTCTACTCTACTCTACTCTACTCTACTCTACTCTACTCTACTCTACTCTACTCTATTCTATATTCCAATATCTACTCTACTCTACTCTACTCTACTCTACTCTACTCTACTCTACTCTATTCTATTCTATTCTATTCTATTCTATTCTATTCTATTCTATTCTATTCTATTGAGCCATGTCATCACAGTGAATATTTTGTCACTTGCCATGACTTCCATTTTGTATCTTACCCTATAGGTAAAAAAAAGTACCTTACTGTATCTACAAATATAGTCAAGTGGCACAGTAAGTGGTGAACTCCTGCATGCTCCTTGGACAGCAAAGGTGACTAACAAGCAAGTATTGGAGCACAGATTTCGAGGCTTGTCACAAAACTTCATCTCACTCACTTTGGCGGGGGAATTCACTGGAGAAAGCTATTATGTTTGGAAGAATCAGCAGTAAAAAGGAAACCAAGCTGTCAAAGAAGATTATGGGAAGACACCATCAAAACTGACACCAGCCAGAGCACAAAACAACCCAAAGAAGTAGTGCAAGATTGGAAGAGGTGGAGACACCGGGCCCATAGAATAGAATTGCCCAAAATCTGGACACATCTGGATGGATAACATCATCATCCAGAATCCAAGTCAATATTCTGTTAAACTCAAAGGTCACTTTTTAGTAATTTCAGCAGAAAGGGGAAAACATTTGTGAATGGATGGGAAAACCTCTACAAATTCTAAGTGGGCTGAATAATAAACAGCAAAATAAAAAGTGTTCCAATACCTCAGGAGTTGCCAGAAAGAAGAGGGAGTCAAGCTATTTTCCAAGGCGCCTGAAGGTAGGACAAGAAGCAATGGATGGAAACTAATCAAGGAGAGAAGCAACCTAGAACTAAGGAGAAACTTCCTGACAGTTAGAACAATTAACCAGTGGAACAACCTGCCTCCAGAAACGGTGAATGCTCCAACACTGGAAGTTTTTAAGAAGAGACTGGACAGCCATTTGTCCGAAATGGTATAGGGTTTCCTGCCTGAGCAGAGGGTTAGACTAGAAGACATACAAGGTCCCTTCCAACTCTTCTATTCTATTCTATTCTATTCTATTCTATTCTATTCTATTCTATTCTATTCTATTCTATTCTATTCTATATTTTCTTTATTCTATTCTATTCTGTTCTGTTCTGTTCTATTCCATATTTTCTTTATTCTGTTCTGTTCTGTTCTGTTCTATTCTATTCCTATTCTATTCTATTCTATTCTATTCTGTATTCTTTTCCATTCTGTATTCTATCCCATCCCATCCCATCCCATCCCATCCCATCCCATTCCATTCCATTCCATTCCATTCTATTCTATTCTATTCTATTCTATTCTNGTTCTGTTCTGTTCTATTCTATTCCTATTCTATTCTATTCTATTCTATTCTGTATTCTTTTCCATTCTGTATTCTATCCCATCCCATCCCATCCCATCCCATCCCATCCCATTCCATTCCATTCCATTCCATTCTATTCTATTCTATTCTATTCTATATTTTCTTTATTCTATTCTATTCTATTCTATTCTATTCTATTCTATTCTATTCTATTCTATTCTATTCTATTCTGTATTCTTTTCCATTCTGTATTCTATCCCATCCCATCCCATCCCATCCCATCCCATTCCATTCCATTCCATTCCATTCCATTCCATTCCATTCTATTCTATTCTATTCTATATTTTCTTTATTCTATTCTATTCTATTCTATTCTATTCTATTCTATTCTATTCTATTCTATTCTATTCTATTCTATTCTATTCTATTCTATTCTGTATTCTTTTCCATTCTGTATTCTATTCTATTCCATTCCATTCTGCATTCTATCCCATCCCATCCCATCCCATCCCATCCCATTCCATTCCATTCCATTCCAAATATAGCAAAGCTTTCTGGAAGACACGAATAGCAAAGCACTTCTGCACTGTGGTTAACCCAAAAACAAAAAATAATAATCAAAACTCCACTTCTTCTTTTTTTTTTTTCCTTCAAAATGCAAAGCTGTTCCTAATTTCAACTGTGTGGCCTGCTGGTGAAAAATGGAACTCGGTACGCGTCTGTCTGAAAAAGCCTTTTCTACGTTTACCCGTTTACCTAGAAGCCGTCACCGAAGTTACCTATTGCTCTCTGTTCAGCATCTCCCTGGAAACCCTTCCTCGGCGGTGTTGTGTTGTGTGAAATCTATGCGATCGAGCTGCTCTCTTGGCAGAAACACTGTGTAAGAGCTTAGTAGCCAACTTGCTTCCATTCAGTTATGAGGCAATTGAGAGAGGCTAAGAGGGCAGAAGGGCAGCGCTTGCATGAATTTACTCACAAGAGTCTCTGAAAAAAAAATCTGCTTGCTCTTTTTTTTCCCTCTCCTTTCCTCTCCCTTTCTGCTCATTTCAGGGCAACCATAGCCTTCTAAAAAGCAGGTTTAGCCCCTATTTTTATTTTTTACAATTTCCTCAGTGTCCTTTGGCTGATGCTCTTTAAAAAAAAAAAATCTCTCTCTCAGCTAAAACAGCAGCCTGAAGGAAAGCTGCTCAAGATTTAGCTTCTCCAAGGATTAGAGCTCATATTTTTTTAAAATATTTTTTTTTAGCTACTGGCGATGAGGGCTGTTTTTCTTCCGAATTCACTGCTGAGGCACTTCAGGTCAGGCTGGGTGAATCAAAGGTATTGGGACCCTTTGAAGGTTATACACAAACTGCTCTCTCCTCTCCCTCTTGTTAGAAGTAAGTCTTCATCCTGGTTCATCCAAGCCGGGAATAAATAAGCAAACATGGCGACTGCTTTGGGAAGAAGGTTACAGTTTATTGCAGAAGAAAGATGGTCCTT
>NW_015392049.1:0-3379 GCF_001527695.2 Protobothrops mucrosquamatus | reverse complement strand
TTTTTTCCACAATCAAGTCAGTTCAAACCATCAAAGCCCTAGTTGCCTAAAGTGAAAGGCATCAAGAGTTGAGATCAATACTAGTGCAACATCTGGTAGAGGAGAGATGTTTCTGGATAGAGTCTCTGGTCTTGATGAGTTTGTTTAAAGCAAAACTCAAAGCAAAAGCTGTGATGCCTCTGACAAGCCAGGTGTTTGGATAAGACGGGTCTAAATTTTCTAGAGGGGAAATTTAAACATCTCATTCTTTGTGCTACCCGCCTGATACAAAAGAGCTAGAGGGGAGGAATACGTTTAGATCATTTAATCTTGTTTTCAATTTCACATTTGACACAGACGTTTGTATCTTATTTATGCCCTCTCACTATGTAAGCCTGTAAATTATGAGTCTAAAATATCTGAGGAAGTATTAGAAATATTAAATCCGGGAAAATTGCACTCTTGGCTATAATCCAACATTCCAACAGTACAATTACTCAAGCAGCATTTTATTTTTATTTTTTTTTCCTCCAAGGATGGTATGCTTATTTATAGCTTTATCACCTGTATACACACATATTGCAAATATATGCACAGATTTATAAGGTGACATGGCTATAAATAGGGACATCTTCTACTGAGAAAAACATAAATAGGATGGTAAGAAGATCTGCAAAGATTATAGAGATAGATAGATAGATAGATAGATAGATAGATAGATAGATAGATAGATAGATAGATAGATAGATAGATAGATAGATAGATGGATGGATGGATGGATGGATGGATGGATGGATGGATGGATGGATGGATGGATGATGAATGGATGGATAGATAGATAGATAGATAGATAGATAGAAGATCTATCTATCTATCTATCTCTATAATCTTTGCAGATCTTCTTGCCATCCTATTTATGTTTTTCTCAATAGAAGATGTCCCTATTTATAGTCATGTCACCTTATAAATCTGTAGATAGATAGATAGATAGATAGATAGATAGATAGATAGATAGATAGATAGATAGATAGATAGATAGATAGATAGATAGATAGATAGATAGATAGATAGACGGATAGACGGATAGACAGACAGACAGATAGAGGGATAGACAGACAGATGGACAGATGGACAGACAGACAGACAGACAGACAGAGATAGCTAAACAGACGGATGGATGATCAAGGCACATGGCAGTCAAACCAGTCCCATATTGTTGCCCACATCATCAATAAGAACAGAGATTGAATTCAAAGAAACCTGTACTTTCTTGGCCTTCAGAAAGAATAATTGTAGGTAATTATGAGAAAGAATGTATATATTTAATATTACATGTATTAACTGCAGCAAGAATTGTATTCGCTCAACATTGGAAAAATGCAGAATTACAAATGGAGGAAGAGTTTATCAAAAAAATTCTAGATTGTGCAGAAATGGACAGGTTGACATTGAAAATGAAAGAGAAAGAAAACTCAGTATACTTTAGAACATGGGATACTTTTTATCCATGGCTAGAAAAACGAGATAGAGAGAAAGGAACTTAACGTGTATTAGTAAGTGAAATATTGGAACCCAGATAATATGTTGCTGATAAAATAATTTTGGCAGATGACCAGATTTATAGCATCCCCATCCTGTTAGGATATCACTTTTAACTTTGTACACAGCTATATGGACCCTAACAATCGCCATTTATCCCCTGCCAGAAGGAACAAAGCCAGCAGACTGACATGAAGAGCAAATAAAAGCTTTTCCCTTTTACTTAGAGTTCAAAAGTTGCAAAAGATTGCAAACACACTGGGCCCTGATATTCTAAAATAGTTGTCTGATTCTGGATTTTAGAAGAAATGGGACAAAAATAATCTTTTCCTTTTAGGCAGAATGACTTTACCCCATCGGCATTGACAAAATCAGCATCAGTCAATTGCGAAAGGCAGCTTTACTTGGAACAGCTTACATCCTCCGACGATACCTTTACAATTATCAGACAACATCTGCCTATACCAGATCTTGCGAAGGACTTGATAGGTGGACAAAAAGGCCAAATTTAACATGGACATCTGGTTGGCTGTGTGATGAACCATAGAAACATTTTAAGAAGAAATGATCTGTTTTCCATTAGAGAGAAGAATCTTTTTCTCTCTGTGTGTGTGTGTGTGTGTGTGTGTGCATTAGAAATCCCAGAAGGATTGCTGCTAAAACCACATTTGGTTAAATTCCTCCATTAAGAATCTTTTTTTTTTAATTAATGCAAAGAAACTCACATAAGGAGGAAGCTAGTGAACCTTAATTTCATTAAATGGTTATGGGAAGCCTAATAATGTTATGTATGCAAACTCCAGACGTTGAACTCTTGTCATTTTACTTGTTGCTTTCTCCTTTGTAGCGTTTAGTGTGGATATTTTTATATGGTTTTATCTGCATGAGTGATTCTAAGCTCATAGAACAAGACCTCGTTCTTAATATATCAAACTGCAAATAATGGTAAAGACAAAAAAACACACATTTCTTCAAAGTGTCCTTTATTTCTGTAGGTTAAAGAAAAGAATTAAGGCAAGGAAAGCAGTTATTAAGATTTGTAGGTAATTATCTACTATTGGATTAGTCCAATAATGGAATATTGGAATATTGGGATATTCACTATTCATAATATAACATATGAAGAACAGTTGCAGGAATTGGGTATGTCTAGTCTAGTAAAAAAAAAAACCCTGGGGGAATCAAAATTATGAGACCGTTACTGTAAGAAAAAATAACTTTGCAGCCCTGTAAAGATTGTCCACCTTCTCCTTTATTCAGGAAACAAATGTAAACACACACATAAACACACACAAAAAGCAGGGTAGCTCAGAACGATCTCTACCCTTCTAAACTTTGCTTAAAATGAAGGAGAAACCAAAATAGGTCACTAAACTCCTCAAAATAACCATGGTCTTTTGCTTTGCCACCACAGCAGGGCTTTTTTAAAAAATATGTTCAATAATCCGGCATTTGACTAGCTAATAATCTATCCAAAGGTACCAGTTTAAGTAAATAAAAAACTGTCAAACCTTCTAAGAACTCTTTAAAGTATTCATTAATCAATGCCAGGATTTGTTTTTTCCTTGATGGGCAGAGTGTCTGATTTCTTTGTGTGGCTTTGTCATTACAACTTCACAAACAGTGTTCTTTGGATGTGCCGCTTTCGTCACAACGCTCCCACTTGCTCATTGTGATCCATAGCCTACGACAAAAGCTGCCCACAACGCTGAGGTAAACAAATAGAATCAACATCAAATGAAAAACAACAACAACAAAAGATTCCTCTTATAGACATAAACATTCAAAACAAAGCTATTTACAAGCTTTTGGTCACCACCTCCTTTTGCACGTACACGCGTCAGGCAAACTGAAAAAGCAA